>NW_012281975.1:0-1700 GCF_000151885.1 Dipodomys ordii
CAACCTTGTGCATGCTAGGCAAGCACTCTACCACTTGAATTATATCCCCAGCCCTCTTCTGTTCATTTGGCATTTAAGACAGGATCTCACTGCTACATTCACCTAGGCTGGCTTCCAATTCCTGATCCTCCTGTCTGTCCAGCCTGAGTATCTAGGATTAAGGCATGTTCTCTATCACTGGTGCTTCTTAAATGACATAGTACATCTGAACCACCTAGCATTCTTTCTAAAATGCAGTAAGGTCTGGAAGGAGCCCCGGATTCTGCTTTTCATTTCTTATCTCTGTGCTTTATTAACCATTTGCATAATTATCATGTGTTGGTTAAAAATTTTAATCACATAAATAATAACAAAACAACAACAACATAAGAAATTGGCATTCAGTATCCCTGTTCTACATCTGACTTATGTGGGTGTGTGTGTATATGCATAGCGTATGTCCCCCACTGCCTGAGAGCACTCTTTTCTATCCTTGTCTAGGCTACACCTTCATTTCTTTCAGAGCAAAGCTGGGTGTCTTTCGCCAGCCTCTTCCCTCCACTCCCCAGGCTCTCCCTCTCTTCTCTACCTGCTGCTAGACTTGATTACACAGCCCTGTGGAGCCGTTCACAACCTATGACGGTCTTATTTTAGCTTTGCCAGAAGCCATCTTATTAGTGCAGTTGATACCAGAAATTAGAAAGTCATCGATTCAAATTACACTAAACCAAGAAAACCAAGTGATATGTTTTTGTGAAAGCATAAATAAATGTTCATTTCATCTTTTAAATCTAGGCCATCATCCTGAGTATGAGATCATGGATTTGTGGCCTGAAATTCATCATGTTGTTTTTTTTCTTTTGTCAGTCAGGGGCTTGAACTTGGAGACTGGGTGACATCCCTGAACTCTTTTTCTCTCCCACTTTGAGCCACAGTGCCATTTCCAGTTTTGTGGTGGCTAATTGGAGATAAGAATCTTGTGGCCTTTACTGCCTGAGCTGGCTTTGAACTATAATCCTCAGATCTCAGCCTCCTGAGTAGCTAGGATTACAGGTGTGAGCCACCAACAGCTGGCTAGCATCATGATCTTTGCATAATTTTTGGCAGTACTGGGTTTTGAACTCAAGGCCATACAATGGTAGGCAGGCCCTCTACCACTTGAGCCATACCTCCAGCCCTATCTTCCACAATCCCTGATTTCCATTTCTTTAAGGTGAAGAATAAACATCAGGAAACTTATAAAACAAGATTATTTTTCCCCCTTATTTTTTACAATTAGGTCTTTCCCATGCTTAATTTAATAGCACTGTATAAAAGCAACCTACTATTATCAAATCTCCCCAAACACACAATTTAGCTGTTGTTGTTGTTTTTAAATAAAACCATTTTATTTGGGGGTAATTTTATATTTGCAGAAATAAGTTGCAAAAATAGCACCAAGTGGGGACTCAAAAGGTGGCTCAGTGGTGGAGTGCTTGCCTTGCATGCATAAGGCCCTGGGTTCGATTCCTTAGAACCACATAAGCAAAAAAAAAAGCCAGAAGTGGCGCTGTGGCTCAAGTGGTAGAGCACTAGCCTTGAGCTGAAGAGCTGAGGGACAGCGCCCAGGCCCAGAGTTCAGACCAGGACCCCCCCCCTTCCCCCGGCCAAAAAAAAAAAACTGAACAGCAACAACAAAGAAACACCTCTTGTGTCCATGTCTTGGAGTTCATTTCACTTAG
>NW_012281976.1:0-2871 GCF_000151885.1 Dipodomys ordii
GCTAGCCTTGAGCTGAAGAGCTGAGGGTCAGCACCCAGGCCCAGAGTTCAGGCCCCATGCCTGACAAAAAACAAAAACAAAAGAAAAAGAAAAAAATATTAAAAAAAGGATTATCTCTGAGATGTTCCTAATGTTTGGAACTTAGGTGTGGCTCAGAAAAATGAGGTGCCAACAATACAGTGTGTTCTGTACATATGGGTTTACCTCGGAGAATGAGGACACACTTATATGAAACAAGTAGAGAATTTACAGTGATATATATTAGGATTCCTTAAATTTGATACTACTAACCCTTTGGGCCAAAAGATGATCTGTTGTGAAGGGCTGTGTTCTATGCATTAAGAGAGGTTTGCAGTTCCTAGCCTCTACCTATTAGATGGCAATAACACAGTACATCCAATTATGACAACTGAAGTTGTCTTTAGGAATTGTCACATATGCCCAAAGGAAGGAAAATTACTACTGGTTCAGCTGGGAGACTGCAAAAGGTTGCCAATCCTCATTGTCTGTGTATTCATGGTTTGCACATGTATATACTGCTTTCTGCAAATGTTTGACAATACTAGCATGATGAACAAGCTACAAATATGCTTGAAACTGTTCCTAGATTTAAAGTTGCTTTTGGCTATTTTATATTTTCTCACTCAGAATCCTAAAAATGTAACTAATGATGTCTGAGTGCCTGATCTAGCTTTGAGAGCCAGCTCTAACGTCCATCTGGCTAGTATCTGCCACTGACTGACTATCCAGTGTTGGGAACAGTTTTAACTTTCCTGTGCCTCAATTTTTGGGGGCTTGTTTCTAACCAAAAGAGTATAGCAAAGGGGATGGTATGTCCATGATTATGTTACCTAACATTGGAATGCCTGGCTTGTAAGAAGATTGTCTTCCTTGATGGTTTTGAAGAAGAAAGCTGCCATATTTAGCTGCCTATGGAAGAGGGCTACAGGTGCTTAGGTTTCCTTCTCATCAAAAGCAAGCGAGAAACTGAGGTTTGCAGTGTGGCAGCTTGCAATGCACTGAGTGATGCTAGCAACCAAGTGAACTAGGAAATGAAGCCTTCTCCAACTGAGGTTAAGAACTCTGCCTTGCGACTTCTTAATTATAGTTTTGTAAAGTAACCAGCTATGGCGTACGTGTACTCCTAAGCACTGAAACTATGAGATTAAAAATATATTATATGTTTATATATACTAATAGAAACTGCTACATTTGTGGTAATTTCCTTATATAGATCAGTTATATAGATAACTGATGCAGTGAGTATTGACACATAGATGCCTAGGAGCTCTGGCCAGACGAAGACACTTTGTCTCTAAGTCTGAACTTGCCATATTCCCTCCCATTCTGTCCTGTGTTCATTTCTTGGGGAATTCCAACCCTATCATAACAGATTTAATTTTATCTTTGACTCCTTTCTCTCTACACACTTCTCCAGATTGGTCCCCAATTCCTATTCTCTCCAAATGTCTTTTGAGTTGGTTCCTTCATTTTCATTCTTCTGACGCTTATGTAACTTCTGAATATTTCCAGCCTGAGCCATACTAGCAGTCTCTTGACTACCCTCCTGTCTCCAATCTAAGTTCCTTTCCAATATAGTTTCCATGTTATCTTCCAGATTTTTATTTTTTAACACCCCTGATAATGAACTCTGAATGGCATTCCATTCCCAGCTCCCACTTCTCTCCTTGTGATTTCCCATTTGCAAGACTTAGACTCACCTCCAATACCACCCCCTCTCCCCCAGCTCTGTTCATTTTGAGTACGTAGTGTTAATTGATTTAGTACTTATCTGTAATTTCTCAACAGAATGTGAGCTTCTTGGGGTGAGGGACTCTCATTCCCCACAGTATCTCAGCTTCTGTTTAACAAGCCATGTAAGGGCTTGGTGAACTATATACACTATATGAATGCATGAGTATATGAATGAGTACATGTACCAGAGCTACATCTGCACACTGGTTTTCTAGACGCCCTGCTACCTCCTTTAACCAATATCCCCAGAATAGTTCTGCCTGTCTTGGTGTGAACTTCCTCCCCCCCCCACATCTGTCACTTCAAGTGTGATTCTGCAGAATTTAGAACACATAAGGAGCTGCCTAGTTTTCTGAGTTTCTTGTTACTTTTTCCTCTATTTTCTTCTTTACTGTTTCTCTTCATTATTCCTACATGCCCTGCCCCAATTTCTTTTCAGTAAGATCCTGTTCCATGCCATTGTCATGGTGAGCTTTTCAGGGTTGTTGTCTATAAATTTTGTTACAGAGAACTTTTCCCGTTGCTGATCTTATTGCAAGCTATGCCATTTCAAATATTAAAGAAAAAGGAATATTACAAATCATTAGTTTGTATCCTTTACTAGTTCTTCTTTATTTACCCCCAATGTTCTGTTTTTTTTTAATTTTTAATTTTTGTCACATTGAGATTTGAACAGTAGCTTTGCTCTTGCTATGCAAGTGCTCTGCCACTTGAGCTGCACTTTTAGTCCCTTTTAAATTTATTTTTTAGGTGTGTGTGGGGTGTGTGTGTATGTGTGTGTGTGTGTGTGTGTGTGTGTGTTTCTGGACTTGCCTCAACCATGATACTATTATCCATGCCTCCTGTGTATCTGGGATTACAAGTGTATGCCACTGCACCTGGCCCTTGTTACTTGTTTTGACAAGAACAAAATCTTGTGAGAGACTCTTATCTACAATTAACCAGCAAAAAGTCAGAAGTGGGGGGTTGGGAAGGTGGCTCAGTGGTAGAGCGCTTGCCTTGCATGCATGAGGCCCTGGGTTCCATTCCTCAGCACCACATAACCAGAAAAAAAAACCGGAAGTGGCGCTATGGCTCAAGTGGTAGAGTGCTAGCCTTGAGCTGAAGAGCTGAGGG
>NW_012281977.1:0-1947 GCF_000151885.1 Dipodomys ordii
GTGCTAGAACAGGAGAGCTTCATGAGAGGGAGGATGTCACAGAAGTAGTGGCTGATGAAGACCTCACAATAGTGCAGTTTTAACATGAGGCCAGTCTCTATTGTTGACCCAATGATTCCCATGGTATAGACCAGAGCCACCAGCAGGCAGCAGAGAGTATGAGACATGATGATGTGGTAGAACAAGGGGCGGCAGATGGCCACATAGCGGTCATAGGCCATCACCATGAGCATGTAACACTCAGCAATGACAAAAACAAGGAAGAAGTAGAGCTGAGACATGCACCCCACATAGGAGATGATGTTCTTGTTGTTTACAAAGTTGACCAACATTTTAGGGGTGATGACTGAGGAGTAGAAGAGATCCACAAAGGATAAGTTGCTGAGGAAGAAGTACATTGGGGTATGAAGCTGCTGGTTGAGACCAATCAGGGTGATCATGCCCAAGTTCCCCACCATGGTGGTCACATAGATTCCAAGGAAGAGGAGGAAGAGAGGGATCTGGAACTCTGGCTGGTTAGTTAATCCTCCAAGAATGAACTCAGCCACTGTTGAATGGTTTTCTGTAGCCATTTTCTTTGTGCAGGAAGCCTGTGGTGATGGGAGAGGAGATAGCTAGTGAGAGGCTGCTCTTCCTCTGATTTCTTTGTCCTTTGTCATCTCCTGAGCCAGCCTGGCTGGCTGCAGGGCTGGTGCATGTTTCCTTTACTCCTGTTGCTTGCTGAGAGCAGGACCAGTGATGAGTGTTGTAAAGATTCTAAAGGTGAGAGGAAAGAAGGAAAACCTTGGATCTCTTACTTGTTTTCCAATGTCTTAGATAACTGGTTCTCAATGTGTCTTCTGTGGTTCAGCATTATCACCTTCATCCTGACCTTGCTGGGGATGCCAATTCTCAGGTCTCACTTCACAGGTACTGATTCAGGAACACTAGGATGGATCTAGTAACTTACTCATTTTTAAATTTAAAGTTTATGAAGCTCTTCTTTATGATGATAAGTAGTATGTTTCATATATTTTAGTTGGAGATAGAAAATTCTTCACAAATTTATTCTTCTTTCATCTATGTAATTCCTAATATTCAATGATAAGCAACATGAATATTGAAATTGTCAATGTTATATATTAACAAGTTTTTTCATTTTTTTAAATTTTAAGTTGTTTCATTTAATGTCTTTTTTTTGTCAGTTGTGGAGCTTGAACTCTGGGCCTGGTTACTGGCCCTGAGCTCTTCAGCTCAAGGCTAGTGCTCTGCCACTTTGAGTCACAGTGCCACTTCTGATTTTCTGGTGGTTTATTGGAGATAAGAGTCTTACCGACTTTCCTGTCCAAGCTGGCTTTGAATCACGATCCTCAGGTCTCAGCCTTCTGAGTAGGTAGGATTACAGGCATGAGCCACTGGCACCCATCCATTTTTTATATTTAGTTATATCAACTCCAAGTTGGTTGTTAAAAATGACATAGGACCACATATTTAGCAATCTTTATTTCAAGCTCTAGATTCACCTTAATATGTAAGTTAATGTTAAGTGTCTGAGACTTTTTAAGGTATTCACTGGATGTGTCCTTCAGGTAGGTCTTTTCAATGTTAGGTTTATGTTTTAACTGCTTGTAAATTTAGGAAATATTGATGTCTAAATTTTACTCACCAACATATGATTAAATTGGTCTGTGGTTCCATTTATACTCCGGCATTTAGCCTTATCCTCAGTAGATGAATGCTCCATTGATGATTTATAATTATTATTATTCTCAGATTGCTATTAAAGCATGACATTATTTCATTGTCAATGGCAAACAAATTTTAGACAGGAAGATAGGAAGCATGGGGCATTTTTGGTAGATATGACACATATAGGCACTTCATCTTTGGGATGTATTTCTTTTGTATTTTTTTTTTTTCGTCCAGTAGTGGGGCCTGAACTCTGGGCCTGGGCACTGTCCCTCAGCT
>NW_012281978.1:0-1189 GCF_000151885.1 Dipodomys ordii
AGGAAGGAAGGAAGGAAGGAAGGAAGGAAAAAGAAAGAAAGAAGAAAGAGAGAGAGAGAGAAAGAGAGAGGGAATGAGGGAAAGAGGAAGGAAGGAAGAAAGAAAGAAAGAAAGATAGAAAGAAAGAAAGAAAGAAAGGTAGAAAGAAAGAAATTAAGGGCTGGAAAGGTGGCTCAGTGGTAGGGTGCTTGCCTCGCATGCCTGAGGCCCTGGGTTCGATTCCTCAGCACCACAAACAGAAAAAGCTGGAAGTGGTGCTGTGGCTCAAGTGGTAGGGCGCTTAGCCTTGAGCTGAAGAGCTGAGGGACAGCACCCAGGCCCACAGTTCAGCCCCCACAACCAACAAAGAAAAGAAAGAAAGAAATTAAACATAGGTACAGAAAAAATAATGTTACTCTTTGTTGGCAAAAAGAGAAGAAATGTGGTTTGAAATAAAAAATTAATTTTGATGGTCTAGGCAGAGACTCAGAGTAGCCCAAATCGCTGACTCTTTCATACTGGTCATTCTACAGCTTTCTGGAAAAGGAGAGAAAAAAAGGAATCCCACTTAATCTCTATTTCTAAGGTTATCTCTCCTTAATGTAATACATCCCAAACTTCTCTATAAATTCTAATTCTTTGCTTACCAAAGCAATTTTGATCTTAATTTTCAAGAAAGTAATGCCCTTAGGATATATTTTAGAAAAGACTGTAGTTTTAAAAAGGAAAAGGAAAAAAGGTACACTCCTTCAATTTCCTTTAATACTCTTAAAATTTTAGCCATAATCTGCAATGACCTGATACACCCACCTTAGTGGACAAATTTTCTCTCAGTGTCTTGGGTTAGCAAAAGAGATAAACAGAACCCTTGATCCCCCTGGAAGCTGATCTTTACGGCCAGCTGCAATCCTAGTTAAGGACAGGGCAAGAGTACTGTGCAGAAATAATTCTGCAAGCCAGAGAATTCTTTTAATATCACACAGAGGTATGCTTTCCAGACCTTAGCACAGTTTTCTTCATTTCTACCATAATTTGAAAAGCAAACTTTCAGATTCTAGTTGGTTTTAAAGCCCATTTTTGGGATATGATGCATGTAAAACTACCACAACAACTATGTTTATCACAGCTTTATTGACCATAGCTAAGATATGGAACCAACCCAGATGCCCTTCAGTAGATGAATGGATCAAGAAAATGGATCATATATATA
>NW_012281979.1:0-1152 GCF_000151885.1 Dipodomys ordii
GGAAACCATGGGACCTATATTTCTTTGGGCTTGGCTTACTTCACTTAATATAATTTTTTCCAAATCTTTCCATTTCCTAACAAATGGGGCAATATCATTAGAAACTTGACATAAACTGGTTTGTGTGTCTCTGTACTTGCAGCTTTTTTTCCATATTGCCTTTCTTTTGCTAGTTTATTAATTCTTCCTATGTAAGACTTCTGGATCATTTTGTTTGCTGTGGTGATTATTAATGTAGCTAAAACAACACCTAAAAAAAAGATGAGATGAGTGGATCCAAAGAATGTGGTACCTATATACACAATGGAATTTTACATAGCCATTAGAAAGGATAATACTATGTCATTTTTAGGGAGATGGATGGACCTAGAACAAATCATGTTAAGTGAGTAAGCCAAGCTTAGAAATGCAAATGACATGTTTTTTCTTATATGCAGAAACTAGATCTAAAATACACTGGAACATGATAAATTATACAAGACATACATAGTGAGACCAAAGGAGGATGTTCTTAGAAGAGGAACACAAAGGCACAATGCTATGTGCATCTGATCATAAAAATAATATTTATCAAAATGAACTTTAAGAAATGGAAACAAGGTTTTGTGTTGTTGTTGGTCGTGGGGCTTGAACTCTGGGCCTGAGTGCTGTCCCTCAGCTCTTCAGCTCAAGGCTAGCACTCTACCACTTGAGCTACAGCGCCACTTTTGGTTTTCTGGTGGTTTATTGGAGATGAGAGTCTCAAGGACATTCCTGCACGAGCTGGCTTTGAACAGTGATCCTCAGATCTCTGCCCTCTGAGTAGCTAGGATTATAGGCGTGGGCCACTGGTGCCCGGCTGGTTTTTGATAATATTTAGGAGTGATTTTTATTTGCCTTACACTGTCAGTGCAAGAGGAAAAATAATGCCAGATCTATTAGTAGTTATGAAGTCATACCAGCCTTAAGATCTTTCCATATATAAAAGGTACTTTCTCATCAGGTTTTGGTTGCTCATGCCTATAATCTTAGCTACTGTGGAGGCTTGAGATCTGAGGATCATGGTTTGAAGCCAGTCTAGCAGGGGAAATTCATGAGATGCTTATCTCCAGTTAACCACCAAAAAGCCAGAAGTGGACTAAGGGCTATTCTTTTTTTTTTTTTTTTTTTGGG
>NW_012281980.1:0-1993 GCF_000151885.1 Dipodomys ordii
CGCGGCCCCCACCAACCCTGCGCGCACTCGCGCGCGCACGCACTCACTCACACGCTCGGTCGATCGCTCGCCAGGCGGACCCGGGGCTCGGCCGCGCCAAGCGGCACCCGGAGAATGAAATCACGGCCGTTGCAGGGCCACGGTGCCCGAAGGCGGCGGCGGCCGTGCGCCAGCCGGGAAGATAGACGAGGGAAGGATGGGGGAGGGCGGGAGAGGCCGAGTTCCACTCCCCGTGCAGGGCGCGCGAGTGCAGCACCCCCGTGGCTCCACCTGACCACCGGCTGGGGCACTCGGAAGGCGGGCGGAGACCCGGCGCCCAGTTCGCGGCGCGCCGGGGCGGTCGCTCCCTCCCCCGAGTGCCTACTCGCGCCGCCCCGCGCTGCGGGTATTGTTCGGCGCCGCAGCTGCGGTGCTCAGCCCTCCTCGTCCTCCGCGCTTGGCATTGGCTGCGCCTCGAGGAGTAAACTTGCTGCGGCCGCGAATTCCCCCAGATGAAGGAAACAGCCGCGCCGCTCCCTCTTTCTTTAAGTTGTGCCGGGGGAGGAGGCGGGAGAGATAGGGGAAGGGGGGGGAAGGAGACTGTGGGAGGGGGAGAAGGCAAGAAGGGGGAGGGGAGGGGAGGGAGGCTGGGTTGAGAAAAACAATAACAACAATAAATTTAAAAAAAAAGTAATCTCCGTCTCTCTCACTCGACCCCTTCTCCTGGCCGGTTGGCCCCGAGAGGCCGTCCGGGATGTTCCGCACGCGCGAGGACAGGGCAGAGTCCGCGGCCCAAGCGAGTGCGCGGCCCCGGCGGATCCCCGCTCTGGGCTGCGGCGGCCGGCATTCGCCACCGCCTCTGTTTATTTCGGTGGGCGCTGCCGCAGCAGCCTTTTATTTTTTATTTTTTTGTCTCCTCCTTTTCCTCTACCTCCCCCGCGTCCCCCGAGCCTCTCGCCCCGGCTCCCCTCCCTCCCGCTCCAGGCCCGGCCTCTCGCTCACGCCGCCCCTTTAACGGCGGCTCCCGCCCTGCCCGCCCTTCTGGCGCCGCTATTGGCCACCGCGGCCTCGTCAATCCGGCGCCCCCGCCCCGCACCCAGCCTGCCCCTCCTTCCCGGCGCCCCGGGAGCTCTTTGCAGCGGGAACTGTTGGCGCACGGACCCGCGCGCCCGGCCGGCCGGCCCGCTCGGCGTTTGGTTGTGCTTTAGCCTTGGCGGCTGGGGGGGGGGAGTCCGGGCCGGTGCTTCCAGGAGCCCTGCGGCCGGCATTGCACCGGCCTGGGGAGCGGGGTCAACGTCACCGTCCGCCGAGTCCTCGGCTGGAACGGAACGGCACCCTGTGCCCACGTCCTCCAGAGGCCACCAACTCCCCACGAATCCAGTCACACACACACCCCCTCCGCAACAACAACACTGAAAACTCCAGTCCCTAGCCCAAGGGCGGCTCGGGCGCGGTCCCAGTAGTGGTGTCCTGCGTGGGGGGGGCGCTCCCTCCCCTCCTTGCCCCCCCCATGAACTGGCCTGGTGGTGCGGCAAACCCGGGTGAAGAATGGTGGGCATAACTGAGGCCAGGCCTCCCCCGACGCCGCCCCCCCCGTGCCGAGCGGTGGTCCCCACCTGCCGCTGGGCTCGCTGAGCACCCCCCCCCGCTCGCGTCCTGCTCTGATTACAGCCGTAAACACAGGGCCGCGGCCCCCCCGCGAGGGAGGAGGTTGTTTGGAAATCATTTAAAGAGTGTCACCCTCGGGGCGGATGCCCAGTAGCCGCGGCCGCGAGGGGCTGGGACGCGGGACTCACGCCGCCAAGCCAAGCCCGAGCCAGAGTTTGGCTGCCGGTCGGGCTCGGGGGTGGGGTGGGGAGTGGGGATGTTGCTGGGAGAGAGAAGAAGCCCCCCGAGTTAAACCTTCTAGAAGGTAACTATCCCTCTGGGAGCATCAAGTGCCTCTGGTCAGTGAGTCCACCACGAAACGGTACCCCGTGCGGCGCCCGGCCAGCGCCGCGGCCCGCTGGCCCCC
>NW_012281981.1:0-2961 GCF_000151885.1 Dipodomys ordii
AAAGGAGGAGGCTGCAATGCTTGGTAAGAAATGTACGTATTATCCTGCCCATGTAATTGTAACCCCTCTGTACAGTATGTTCACAAATAAAATAAAATAAATAAAAAGAAAAAAGAAAAAAAGAAGAACTATGGTTTATACAGTATGTTGCTGAACATAGGTTGAGGATATTTTGCAAACTTATCTTTTAAACATATTTCAAATATATTAAGTATATATATATATATATATATATATATATATATCTTAGGGATTTTTATTCAAAATGTTACAAATGTTTTTGGGTCTCTCAAAGTATAGGTTTTAAGTTTGTAGTTTTCCTATTTTCCAGTCCCATAAAGGTTTATAAACTTAAATTAGCAATATGGAAATTATATAGTTTTAGCCAGATCCCATTCTGCAAAAGCTATATAGATTAAATTTTTAAAAATTAGTTATTTCATGTGTGAAACAGTCATTTAAAATGCTTTTCACCTGATACTATTTAATAAAACAGAGGAATTTGAGTATTTACATAGTGTTAAGAGATGATCACCTCAAGTTCAGTAACATGTTATTTAACATTTTTAAATCAGGTATTTTTTCCAAGTTTTAAAAAATATATTTGTTAATTCCTTTGTAAAATATATAAACTTTTTTTGTATCTTGTGATAATCTACTTTCCCTTGAAGCCATAGATTTAAGAAAATTGTGTATGTGTAGGGATCTAAAACCTCGATATGATTTTAATCTGATAACAAATGGGTTTAAGTTCATGTTCTTTTAGTTGTTGGCAACAAATCTAAACCTGTATTTTTTGGATTTATGAGAATAAGTCCTGCTTTGGCAATCTTGTAGATCCTCAAGAGAATAGTTAAACAGTGATTAATCATTGTTTCTTCACTGAGTGTGCAGAAAAGAATGGAAAAGCTGCATTTCACACTTCTGAAGCAATTAATCCCCATGATCTTAGCCAGGTTTGTCTTGTAGATAAGTCGGGATACAAAATGGTACCTAATTTATCAATGTATGCATGCCATAAAGTATAAAACACACAATTTATTTCGTATCATTTATAGTCAAATGTAAAAAAAGAGTGACTTTGCCATATCCAAGAGTGTTTCCTACATTACCTTCATATAAACTAAGTACCAGAGATTACAATGGGATTCCTGTTTATTGTGCACATCTGGTGCAGTCACTATGCATTTTCTCATTCACTCGCTGGCATTTTTAGTGATTGTGGCATAAATCACCTTGCTAATCAGAAACATAAGTGACGGGAAGTCATCTCCGTTTTTTGAACAATGAGAAAAAACATATGGCTTCTTAGACAGTACTTGGCTGTTACGGTATTTATGTGACATTATATTCTGTATTTAGAATTTCATATTAATGGCAATCCTTTAGTTTAAAGCATTGATACATAGGGTTTGTGGTCAAAACCTTTGCTTTATTCCAATTTCATAACAAAGATAAAACTATATGCCTTATATTTTGATATTTTTGAATAAAAACTTTGAGGAAGAGTCTTCATGACCCAATGAACAGGAGTTTACTTAAATGTGTAGATTAATGTACAAGTTACAACTTCGTAGTCATTCTTATTTAAAAGCTGCACTGATGACAGTGAAATCTATTGTGCTTTAAGTGCTAAAAATAATTGAAGTTAGATGCTTTCTTCAAGTAGTTTTTAACCCGATCACATTTTTGGTGGCTGCTATGTGTGAAAGAACTGTTGCTGCATACACTACAATTATTGAGGAAAAGATATGAAGTAAAGTTTTATAAAACTTAAAGGATGTTACCAGGTATAGTGGCCCCTGCCTATATATAATCTTACCATTTTTGAATTAGAAACATGCATTATTTTATTTTTAGAGTGAACTGCTTTAGTTTATATAAGGTGACCTAAAAAACAACAAACATACAGACTTTATAAAGATTGCCCTCATCAATCTCTGAAATTTTTCTGTTGATTTTTATAATATTTGCTTCAGGTTTGAACATTTTCTCCTTTTTTAATAGTTACCTTAGTCTTAATGATATTGGCCTTTTATCTTATTTATTTCCTTATTTATTTTACATTTACGAGTTTAAAATTAATTCACAGATCTTTGTGTTCCTCTCTTCTCCCCCTTTCTTCTTTTTTCCCCTCCCTCCTTTCCATCCTTGCTGTCTTCCTTTCTCCCTTCCTGCCTCATTCTCTTCCTTTCTGAGACAGGATCACTATGTAGCACTCAAGTTGAATTTGAACTCTTGATCCTTCTGCCTTCACTCCCAAGAATTAGGGTTACCCATATATAACCACAACCAGCCTTTTCAGTTCTATGTTTTTAACCTCCTTGATATTCAATATAAATATAAATTAATGAACTATAAATAATATGAATTATATGTTATAAATATAAATTATATGACCTATATCAAAGCATATTTATTAAAAAGCATATTCTTACATTTGATGTAATCTCTTGGGAGTATGCCCATATAATATATCAATCAAAGTATTCGGAATGCCTTATTTTGAACTTTCTTCTGTGGAGTTAATGTACAGCTATTCAAAATGGATACTTGAAATGGAGATAAGATCCATTTCTCATGTGTATGTGCTTGTATTTTTATTAAAGTAATCATAGTAACTTGTATTACATCCTGAGTAAACTTTACTGATAATTAACACTGTGAGTAGCAATATATTTTTTTAAAAAGTGCTTGAATTCTAACTAAATGTTTATATGTATTCATTTTTGTACATCTTTTTAATATTGTCTCAATACTGCCTGTAGTAGGAGTCCACAAATTATTTAAATGCCACCACCCTACATTTTTATTAAGATATAATGTGCATTTTAAAAGTTCCAGTTATAACAGTTCATAGCTTCTTTTTTTTTTTTTTTTGTCGGTCGTGGGGCTTGAACTCTGGGCCTGGGCGCTGTCCCTCAGCTCTTCAGCTCAAGGCGAGCGCTCTACCACTTGAGC
>NW_012281982.1:0-2633 GCF_000151885.1 Dipodomys ordii
CCCACGACCGACAAAAAAAAAAAAAAAAAGATATAATTCATATACCATAAAGTTCACTATTTTCAAGTGTACAATTCAGTTCTGTTTATAAACCCTATTTCTAGCAGCAGTCATTGCTATTTCTCCTCCACTTTCTCCTTGCCACCAATCATCATTGTTTGTTTCTAATTAGGAAAATGATTTTTTAAAAAATAGTACCTTTTCTTCATGAGAAAATGAAACAGGAAATTTTAAATAAACTCAAGTACTACTCAAACCCCAAATTATATGCTCAAAACTTACTGCCTGTGAGTTGATTAAGGAGCGCTGATCCACTGATGTGGCACCAGAAATATGGGCCAGGGCTGCAGCCAGGGCCTCCACGGCTCCCTTCTCCTCTATGAGCTTCTCAGCTGACTGCTTGAAGTGGCTAATGGCAGTAGGAGGCACAGTATCTAAAAGCCTATGATTACAATGATAATGTGTGCAATTAGGAAAAAGTTTAGAACTTAAATAAAAAGTGTGCATAGTTTACATTCTGATAAACCACTTTAAGTAATTTGGCTTATCTTGGAGATTTTAAGGAGTATGATGAATGATAGAGGTACTTCCTGTGCTGTGACTGATCAGATCTGATCACAGTTTACATTCCATATCTAATTTAGTCCCCTACTTGGCAAAATGAAAACTATTTAAGTCAGCAAGTATTTGGCATTAGGTTAATTAGCAGTGGTGTTGTTAACAAGGGGACCAAGAACATTTTCTACAAATGGGAAGATGTTTGGCTGCTTAGGATCTCTTGCTGTTCTCCCAGTACAGCAAATCAATTTTAAAATGAAGACTTATGAGACCTTATTAGTTTATTGGGAGGTGATTATTATCTTGGCAATAGAACCCAACAAGGCTCCAAGTTGAAAGAGATTTTCCAATACTAGGATGAGAAAGGCTGAGGCCACTGAACAGGGATCTAAGTTGAAAGAGATTTTCCAATACTAGAATGAGAAAGGCTAAGGCCACTGAGATGTCTCTGTAACAGGGCTGCCACTGGATGCTCTCTGTCTTTTTTTTTTCTGGTTGGTCATGGGGCCTGAACACTGGGGGCCTGTCCCTCAGCTCTTCAGCTCAAGGCTTGCCACTTGAGCCAGAGCATCACTTCCAGCCTTTTCTGTTTATGTGGTGCTGGGGAATCAAACCCAGGGCCCCATGCATGCAAGGCAAGCACTCTACCACTGAGGCACCTCCCCAGCCCCTGGATGCTGTCTCTTATAAACCACTAGCATCTGTTGTCTCCTTGCCAGCCATCTAACCCCAAATTTTCTGAACTAGCACCCTACAGAACACTGACTGCAGGACATAAAAAAGATTATATATAGCAAGATAAACTTAAAACAAAAGCAAAATGTAATCAAAATATAATCTGAGTATAGGTGGTATACATCTGTAATCCTAGCTACTTAGGAAGCTGATCCTTAAGAGGATAGAGGGTTGAAGCCAGCCTGGGCAGAAAAGTCTATGAGACTACATCTCTAAAATAACCATGCTGGAAACATGGCTCAAGTGGTAGAACACCAACCTTAACTGATTTATTGAGTCTGACAATGCTGTAATACCATTTACCAATATTAACCAATCTCTGGCCTAATGTTCCAACAGTAGGCCTGCTCACCTTTTGAATGGAGAGCAAACTATCACTGCTTTCTGGGTAAGTCCTACAGGACATACTGGACCCAGTCTCCCTGCCTTTATTTTTTTGTGTGTATTTTTTTTGGGGGGGTACTAGAACGGGGACATGAACTCCAGGGTTCATATTATTTGGATTTGCGTGTTGGCTCAAAAGCCTGATCAGCTTTTACTGTCCTGCGTAGCCAGGATTATAAGTGTGAACCACTGGTGTCTGGCTTCCACAACCTATTTTAACAAAAACATGAATGATTTCCAAACTCATGAGTTCCTTAGCAGAGTACAACAATGTAGCTCACACTAGTCAGTACCTAGAAAATGGTTCCTGGTTTTCATGTTAACTCTACTCACCTTCAGGCGTATGCTAAGTAAGAGATGCTAAACATCTTTCCATTTGTAGACAAATAATGTTCTTGCTCCCCTTGTCAGCAACATCATGTTAGTTAACCCAATGCTAAATAATTGCTAACTTAAATAGTTTTCATTTTATCAAGTCAGGGACTAAATTAGATGTGGAATGTAAACAAAGATCCAATCTGATTAGTCAGAGCACAGGAAGTACTTCCATCATTGCTGAGGTAATACTCATTAAAATCTCCAAGATAAGCCAAACTACTTACAGTGGTTTCCTTGTTGGAACAGAAGTGGGCAGGGATGATTAGACTGTGCTACCTTAGCACAGTCTGAGGGTTTTCAAGAGAAGTGAGGGTTTTTAAGAGAAGTAAGTTAGTAACTCTTTACAATGAAGAAATGAATTTTACATGATGATAATGAGTGTTTGCATTTGGAAAAACTTTAGAACTTGAATAAAGTGTGCATAGTTTACATTTTGAAATAAAAAGGAGGGGCTGGGAAGGTGGCTCAGTGGTAGAGCGTTTGCCTTGCATGCCTGAGGCCCTGGGTTCAATTCCTCAGCACCACATAAGCAAAAAGAAAAAAGCCGGAAGTGGCGCCGTGGCTCAAGTGGTAGAGCG
>NW_012281983.1:0-1827 GCF_000151885.1 Dipodomys ordii
AAAAAAAAAGCTGGAAGTGGCGCTGTGGCTCAAGTGGTAGAGTGCCAGCCTTGAGCTGAAGAGCTGAGGGACAGTGCCCAGGCCCAGAGTTCAGGTCCCATGACCGGACCCAAAAACAAAAACAGAAACAACAAAAAAGAAATATTTAAAAGTGCCTTCATGGGGCTGGGAAGGTGGTTCAGTGGTAGAGCACTTGCCTTGCATGCAGGAGGCCCTGAGTTCAATTCCTCAACACCACATAAGTAAAAAAAAGCCAGAAATGGTGCTGTGGCTCAAGTGGTAGAGCACTGGCCTTGAGCTGAAGATCTGAGGGGCAGTGCCCAGGCCCAGAGTTCAGACCCCACCAACGACCAAAATAAAATAAAATAAAAGTACCATTATTTTGCAATAAAAGTTTACTTTAAAAGATTTATACAAAAGAGCTATTTTAATCATTATTTGGGATTTTCTGCTACAAACAGTGGCAATGTATTTTTGCAAGCTTTATTGAGCTTGTATGCAAACTTCATTAGGTAAACACAAGATGATAGTCTCAGATACTTTGTCTCAGTAACAGAAAGCTGACTAACACACAGGGTTTGAGCGGTCTTTCTTTGCCACCTATGATGCAATATGTGCTGCTTCTATGCTGCTCTTCTAGACCTCAGATCTCAAACCAGCTGGTGTTTTCTTTTTTATTTAATTTTATTGAAAAGGTGATGCCAGAGGGGTTACAGTTACATAAGTAAGGTAATGAGTGTATTTCTTGTCAAACATTGTTTCTCCCACTTCCCCCCCCCACCGCCACTCCCCTCCCCTCCAAGTTGTAAAGTGCATTTCCAACATAGTGTCTTGTTAGTGTCATTGTTGTATCAGTTCAACCCTTTGTCCTTTGTCTCATCATTTTGTTATTTCTCTTCCCTTCCCCAAATCAGGTAAATGTATATACAATACACATGGTACCAAAATAAAAAACAATGACAACAGGGGATAAACCAAAGGAAAAAAAATGAAAGAAAAAAGAAGTAACTTCACACAGTACCTTCAAAAAACAAAAACAAAGAAACGGGAAAAAAAAACCCTCCTGTTTCCATGTCTTGGAATTCATTTTTGATGAGCATCAATTTATATGGTCATATGTGCATAGCTATTGAGCTATTATGATCTCTAGAGGTAGTGTTTTCTTTCTGCATTTTAGAGTCTGTGCGCCATTTCCAGGATTTGCAGTTGTGTTTAGCAAAGTGGCCCAGGAAACCTGTACCTATGACCTCTTGTTCAGAGGCCAGGTTTTATTTGGGTTTCTTCCAGGAAATAAATTGCTTTTGAGTTATAGTTTTCATATTGGCTTTGGAGAAAAGTTTTAAATTTGTTGAATTTCTACTTATCATCTTGAATGGTTCGTCATTTGTGTAAGATTTTTTTACACCAAAGAAATCTCAAAATAACAAAAACTTAACCCTATATAGTCCAGAACTTTAGTTTTTATATTTAAACCAATGATTGATTTGGATTAAATTTCATTTAGGGTGAAAAGTAAGGGATAATAATAGTTTTACACACTCAAAGATCCAATTGTAAAAAAAAAAAGCTATCTGAATTACTTGGATCTATTGCTTGATTCACTGTCCTTCTCCATTAACCAATGTCTGTCCTCTGTATTAAGTTTTTATAATCAACCTTTTGTAAACTCCCATACTTCAAAGTTGTTTTGTCTACTTTGCACTTTCCTAAAACTTCAGTATTATCTAGTTTGTTTCTATAGGTAATAATAGCAAACACTGAATAGTGTCAAATTCAATCTATGAATTACTTTTTGTAGAATTACAACACTCTTTTTTTTTTTTTTGG
>NW_012281984.1:0-1367 GCF_000151885.1 Dipodomys ordii
TATATATATATATATATATATATATATATATATATGCTATGTGTTCATGTGCAAAAACAACGCAAGGAACAGATCTGGGTTTCATCACCCTAGGCTGTACCAATCTTCTGAGAAACATACACCAGCACCCTTCCATGTGTCCCTTTAGCTTACACACATATTTCTAACAATAAATAGATCATACACTGGAAAAGGGAGACCTGGAGATAGAGGGTCCTTTGTGGGGAGTTTTAGAGTCAGGGAGAGTTATATGCTTTAAGACTGTAAAGTATACACAATTACAGTGAGGAATGCAAACAGGTTTCAATTTCCTTTCCTTATCTTAGATTCCATGATTGCCATATTTAGTATTCCAGTTGTTTTGTATGCTTTACACTGTTCCCCAAACCTCAGTCATCTTTTTTATTTTTTATTTTTACTTGTTGTGCCAGTCCTGGGGTTTGAACTCAAGGCCTGGGCACTGTCCCTGACTAAGCTTTTGTGCTCAAGGCTAGCACTCTCCCTCTTGAGCCACAGCTTCACTTCTGGCTTTTTGGTGATTTATTGAAAATCAGAGTCTAAAAGACTTTCCTGCAGAGGCCTGATTTGAACCTCAATCCTCAGATCTCAGCCCCCTGAGTAGCTAATATTTTAGGTGCGCACCACCAGCGTCCAGCTCATCTCTAGTTATTTTCAATCCTCTAGCAAATTGCATTGTATATGTATAGCCTTATTTTGGTGGCATTTAGGAAAATTCACAGATGGGTCAGAAATATGCTCTTCTGTGTATGACAACCTCTGTGAGGTTAGCACAATGGTGACTATAGACAGCCAGGGGAGTTTGTCCTGTATTTCCTAAGACTGAGATCTGCAGAGGAGGCAGTGATACCAGGGAGGCAGCAAATCTGTGCGAGGAAAGGCATCTATCTGCTAAGTGAATGGGTTAAGACCTTGTCAGACAACCTCTCCTTTTCAAAAATGCCTGCAGCAGAGAGATGGTGACCCTTGAAAAATCTGAGGGTAACACCTGGGGTTACATGAAACAATGTTCAAAATTCTTAAGTGAAGGGGAAAAAGCAGAAATCAAAGCATCATGCAACGTGTGATCACAACCTAAGTGAAATAGAATAGCTACATAAACATTTGTAAACATGTTTATAATAACTTCGACATACATAATTTCATATATGTGATTATAATTATGTGTGACATGTATAAACTCAGCTTACATTGATGCTTATTATAGATAGTCTTATATATGCATATATAAGACTAAAATGAATGCTCTAAAACTTTAGTAATGAGGTTATGTATTCATAATTAATCATTATCAGTTTTTTTATTTTTTTATTGTGAAAATACATGAGCAAGGTAATAAGTACATTTCT
>NW_012281985.1:0-3771 GCF_000151885.1 Dipodomys ordii
ACACACACACACACACACACACACACACACACACACACCAATAACAAAACCCCTTTAGCTGAAGGCCATATTCTTACACTCTTTATACAAAGTCAGTCCTATAGCTCCACACAACAGATTTCAGTTTTAAAATGCAGCATGAAAATATACCACTTCAAAACTGTCTCTATGAATGAATATAGAAGAATGCAAACAATAGAAAGGAATATACACAGTTCCAACTTCCCATCTCCACTGTAAACCCAGAAAGATAATTGAAAACTCCCAGATTCTACTTTGTCAAAGTTTTATAGCAACCACACAACCACTGAATCAAGAATGAGACAGATTTGAAGTGGGGAAAAGCATTGGGACATTGAATCTGCCTTTTCTTCAACCTTCCAGAGGTTAGCTGTCCACAAAACAAGCCTGACTCCCAGCATGCAGCTTGAGCCCAGGTTCAGAGGGAACAGTGTCAGCAAATTATTCAAGCATGCCTGCCTCATGGAAACAATCTGGGCCTACCTGAGGACCAATACAAGGTACTGTCTGCTTATCTAACTCACCCAGAATGGACAGATGAACAACCTTTAGCCATATGATTATGCAGACATGTAACAGACCATCCCAGTGATGGAGGGCAGAAATGTTTCTTTAGGAAATTATGGTGTTCTAAAGTATGTGGGCACGTGGGGGAGTACTGAAAGCCATAAACAAGCTGAGCAGCATGCGTGCTCAGAAAAATACCTGAGCAATTCCTAAGTTTTCACCCCCAGTCAAGACCTAAGGCTAGTCAAAGCCAAGCTAAGAGGTGGAAAAGACCCAGCACACAGTATGGAGTAGAAGAGGAAGAGTGTCCATTCTCTTCCTTTCCTCCTCTTTCTTTTTCTTCTCTTTTGCTCTTGTTTCCTCTTTCACCTTGCTTCCTCTCTTTATCCCACCTTCTCTCTCCTGCCATTCAAGGAAATCTTTGTCAAAACACCAAGGGAACATGGAGCCAAGGGACAGACACTTCAGGAACACAAGTGTTAGAAATATAGCCTGAAAAGTCACTGAACAAACCAATGACCCCCAGCCTTCACAATAAATGAAAAGCCAGTGTATCTTGGAAAGATAGAAATCCAACTTCCAAGTTGGCTACATTGTAACTCCGATGTTTGAATTGCCAACAAAGTCAATGGAGCCACAACATAAGAAAACTCATCCTTACCCTTCTACCTAGCTGTACACCTAAATGAACTAGTATGAAGAGAGTATAGTCTAAATTCAAAGCCAGAAGATTATAAGGAAATATTCAAAATTATAGCAGACATAAACAAAATAAATTGGTGGCTTATGCCTGCAATCCTAGCTATTCAGGGGGGTGAGATCTCAGGATTGTGGTTCAAAGCCAGTCCAGTCAGTAAAGTCCGTGACAAACTTATCTCCAATTAGCCATAGAAAAACTGAAAGTGGAACCATGGTTCAAGGTGGTAGAGTACTAGCCTTGAACAAAAGAGCTCAGGAACAGAGATCAAGCCCTGAATTCAAGCCCTATGACTGGCTAACACACACACACACACACACACACACACACACACACACAGAGAGAGAGAAAAATCAAGAGAGAAAATCTGTCAGGCGCTTGTTCTTGGTAAAGATCATCAAAATGGATGAACTTGTAGCTAGAATGAATATGTAAAGAAACAGTACTAAAATCAGAAGTGAAAGTGGTACCTAAAAAATATGAAAAGAAAAAACAGCATTATATCAGAACAAGTTTATTCCAACAAATTAAGAAAAGGCTTTGAAAGATACTTACCTAAACCATACCATGCAGGCTAGACAAACATTCTATATTGATCTACATGCCCAGCCCTAAATAAACTATGTAAAAGAATGTTCACACAAGTGACAAAACTAAAACTAACTAAATAAATGTATGATAAACACATAATTGGACCTGATTCCTTCTAGAAGAGTTTATTGAAGATGTTTAGTTCTTTTTAATGCACTCCTCCATGTGATTCATCAGTTTATTCATTATCACTTTGTTTTGATATTATCTTCTATGTGAGACATTCTTTCACATTAATGAAATGATCTACACTAATGTGTGTGTGAGAGAGATAGATAGATAGATAGAGAGAGAGAGAGAGAGAGAGAGAGAGAGAGAGAGTTCTGAGATTTGAAGTAAGGCCTTTGGCATTGTACCTGAGCTTTTTTGCTTCAGGCTAGTGGCTCTACCACTTGAGCCACAGCTCTACTCTTTTGTGGTGCTTAATTGGAGAGAAGTTTATGGACTCTTCTACTTTCCTACTGAGTCTAGCTTCAAACTATAATCCTCATATCTCAACGTCCTATGTAGCTATGACTGATTATGAGGCCTGCATCACTGGCGCCCAGTTAATATGTTTGTGTGTATCTGTCTTGAAGATTGAATTCAGGTTCAGGTTCAAGGGTAGCACTCTACCATTTGAGGCACAGCTCCACTTATTGTTTTGTTTTTACTTAACTTTTGGTGGATAATTGGAGATCTAAGTCTCATAGATTTTCCTACCTGGGCTGGTTTTGAATTGTAATCCTAAAATCTCAGCATCCTGAGTAGCTAGGATTACAAGTGTTAGCTCTGGGTACCCAGATAGTAATTTTTAAAAAGAAAGTCATCACAACATTTCCCTAGAGCTCCAAGACTTGCATTCAACTTACCATAGACTTATTTTTCTTTGATCTAGACATCTCTGAGATTCATCAATATTGAATGATTCATCATCTACTAGATTAAGCTACTAAATCAGTTTCCAATGATGAAATGGAGATAAATTTACCCAAACTCTAATACACACAGTATAACACAAAGCAAAATGTACACAAATGTACTGAGTGTGGTGAATCACACCTG
Source organism: Dipodomys ordii (assembly GCF_000151885.1). Taxonomy (NCBI): domain Eukaryota; kingdom Metazoa; phylum Chordata; class Mammalia; order Rodentia; family Heteromyidae; genus Dipodomys; species Dipodomys ordii. Next base: position 2,861 of record NW_012281985.1, read on the forward strand.
TAATACCATTTACTCAGAAGATAGAGACTTGGAAGATTGAGCTTCAAAGCCAGTCCAGGCAATAAAGTTACAGAGACCCTATCTTAACCAATAAGCTGGATGTCATGGTACACACCTGTCATGTCAGCTAGGTGAGAGACATAGGAAGTAGGATCGTAGAGGCCAGCCCCAAGCAAAAGGTAAGACCTACTTGGAAAAAAAGATAAAGCCTGAAATGTCTGAGGGCATGGCTCAAGTGATAGAATACCTGCCTAGCAAATCAGGGTACCAGCCCTGATTTCAAAGGCCCTAATACTTCCAAAAACTAAATACATGGGTGGGGAACAGAATATAAATGGTGAAGCATATTATTTATGCTATATAGCACTATTATTAGGGCAGATTTTTTGCATGTTATTTGCACTCTTGTTTTCTTATGCTGCTGAGGATAAGCTTTGCTACTAAGTACCACTGAGCTAACCCCCAGCCCTACACATGGCTTCCACTTCTAAACCGAGTGTCCTCAGTGACTCTCTATGAGACTTGCCTTGACTTAAAGGGATACAGACTTCCAAATGGCCAGCTAGTGTCTATGTCTTAATCCCTGTGATTAACCCCTCTTCAGGGGTCTTCTTTTTCTTCTGGAATCAATCAGGCAGCACCATGCCTCACTCACTGCTCCTAGTCAATGCAGAATCTCACCTTCTGAAGGTTCAACTTCCATGTAGAGGTGGCATCCAAGCCTTCCTCATAGTTTGCATGCAGCTTGAGCCCAGGTTCAGAGGGAACAGTGTCAGCAAATTATTCAAGCATGCCTGCCTCATTGAAACAATCTGTGCCTACCTGAGGACCAATACAAGGTACTGTCTGCTTATCTAACTCACCCAGAATGGACAGATGAACAACCTTTAGCCATATGATTATGCAGACAT
>NW_012281986.1:0-2699 GCF_000151885.1 Dipodomys ordii
AGGAGGAGGAGGAGGAGGAGGAGGAGGAGGAGGAGGAGGAAGGAAGCAACAAGGGGAAGTCAAATGTCTAAATAAAGGAGACTTTCAGTACTTTGGGATTTCCTGTAGCTCTGAGGACTATGATAGGCAAGACATGCTTCATAAATGAATGAACTATCTTCCATGGCCAAGGCTGTGTGGGAGACCCAGGGTTGGAAAAGGATCAATAGTGCTCTTCCACAGATTCCAGTGCTTTAACTGTGATCCTGTACATTGTCAACCTCCATAAGAAATATACAGTATTGGCATTTTCTGAAATTAGTTGACTATAGAACTTTTCTTTTTTGTGTCATCCCTGGGGATTGAACTCAGGGCCTGGACACTGTCCCTGAGCTTCTTTTGCTCGGGCTACTGCTCTATCACTTGAGCTACAGCACCACTTCTGGCTTTTTCTGAGTAGTTTATTGGAGACAAGAGTCTCTTGGACTGCCTGGACTGGGTTTGAACCATGATCCTCAGATTCCAAGCTACTCAGGCTTTGAAACCTGTGTAGCTAGGGTTATAGGCACAAGCTACCAGTGCCCAGCAGAACTTTTTTTTAACGCAGAAATTGGTAGAGGGAATATTTGAAGAACATATTTCAGAAATGCTGAATATGCTTCATATGTATTGAATCTCTTTGGACAGTGTGGTGACAGGAATAGTACTTAAAAGGAAACAGAAGTTCTAGTTCTGGCTCTTGCTACCCATAATCTAGTGACTTTGGTTGAGCTATACAACCTCTGTGGACTTGTTTCCTCATAAGCGGAATGATGATGAGCTAGATGGTATTGATGTCTTATTCTCTTTCAGGCTTTATAGTTCTCCTTGATTTCCTTCACTTATGGTACCTATGTACATACTACGGAATTAATGGATGAGACAGGCTTACCCAATTCATCAATTAACTTTCAATCTCCACTAATCCTAAGGTTTTAGTTTTTGTTTTGGTTTACTTGTTTTTGGCTAGTACCTAGGCCTGCCACTTGGTTGGCTTGTTTGCGCACAGCTGGCATTATACCACTTGGGCCGTGTCTCCAGCCCTACTTTTATCTAGAAATGGAGTCTTGCTGATTTTCTGCCCCAGCTGGCTTTGAACCATGAGGTTCTCTGGATTTCATCCTCCTGAGTAGCTAGGATTAGGCCTGAGCCACCCATACCTGACTACTAATTTTACGTTCTACAAAGAAAGACTCTGTCTCTGTTTTGTGGACCTTCAAACTGTAGTAAATAGGATCTGAGACATGGTGGAAGCTCCTAAGATTTCATTGAATACATGAAGAGAAAGGAGCTTTATATTTGATGATCTGTTATGTCATGCCTGACGGAAGGAAGGAAGGAAGGAAGGAAGGAAGGAAGAAAGAAGGGAGGAAGGGAGGGAGGGAGGGAGGAAGGATGTAACATGCCAGACCTTAACCCTCCTCATAGCTGGCTGGGTCTGGTGCACATTCTCACAATGGACACTGCAAGCCAGATATCTTTGTGCATGGTAACCCCTGTACCTCTGGGCGCCTGAGACCTTCTGAATCTGGAGGCATGCTATAGAAAGGGTTAAAGGCGTCCATGTCCAGGAGCAGGGTGACTCCTTTCCCACAGCGAGGACAAGGATGACCCTCCACAATGGCCGTCCTGTTGGTACATGAACACGAAGCTCACAGATGGCCTTCTCGCAGCACAACTCACTGCCTCATTGTTAGCGGCTGCAGACTCCGTGGCGGGCAGTGAGAATCTATTTTCTCTCACTAAATTAATCACTGTTGGAAGCTGATCTCCTGGGGTTTCCTCACATACTCCCCCTCATCTACTCTCCTGCACGCACCCCGCTTTCCCCTCCTGTCCTTTCCCTGCCCTAGCCCTCCTCCTTTGCTGTAGGCATGCATGTCAGCTGAAGTATAGAACAGGTGCGTCTCTCTCTGTGTGAGTGTCTGCCGGGTGGGGAAAGAAGATGGGGCACATCTGTGGGCCTCACACAGGAAGGGCCAGGCGGACCAAGGGGCTGAGAAGTTCCATCTGAATCAATGCAAATGGACTCAGAGCAATATCTGGAGAAAGGTGGTAGCAGCGAATGGCTGCTGAGGAAAATAATTCCAGGCACAGCAGAGCTGACCAGAAAACGGCAGGGCTGGTCACCTCTGGACTACATTGGATCAGTATTGGTAACACATTGCCACTTGCTGCTTGTAAGGAGCTGGGCAAGCCTTTATTATCTTCCTTGATTAGATCTCTGTGGACTCTTTACTCTCTGAAGGAAATTGTGTGTGTGTGCACGCGTGCATCCGTGTACATATGTGTGTGTTTGTTCACAGGAAGGAGAGAAGGGCATGGATGCTTGTTCTGAGCAGAACATCCTTAGAATCGTTTGACTGCAGCATGAAACCCACTCAAGTAGAAGGGCAGAGAAAAGAGGAAATAGGAACAACTGTCCCAGGCCCACAGACCCCTGTCAGGCCAGTGCTAAGCCTTGGTCTAGAATAGCTGGAGTCTCCTTACAGACATGGAAGCTCCATTATTCTCTTTGAGGCTCTATCTCCCCAGGAATTACTTCATGGAAGAGTAGGATCTTAGCCGGGTGCCAGTGGCTCATGCCTGTAATCCTAGCTACTCAGGAGGCTGAGATCTGAGGATCACTGTTAAAAGCCAGCCTGGGCACGAAAGTTCGTGAGACTCTTATCTCCAATTAA
>NW_012281987.1:0-3968 GCF_000151885.1 Dipodomys ordii
TGTGTGTGTGTGTGTGTGTGTGTGTGTCTGTGTCTGTGTCTGTGTGTGTGGCACGTGCTTACATGCAATTCCCAAGGTCTCTATTTGCACTTTAAGTAGGCTGTGAAAGAAAAAAAAATAGTCTTTGCTTAAAAAATAACAATATATTAGTAAAATCAAGGTAAATTTTTTAACAATTAAGTTGAACAATTTTTATACTTTGATTGAAATCTAACTAGTTTCATATTTTTATACCCACTAGTAAGTTAAATCTAGCCAATATTAGCATTAATCTATTTTTCTTAGTTTGACACATCCCTGGGGGTACAGCTGCTCTCCTTTTATGTCTGGTCATAAGTTCATGACAATTTTACGTAGCAGCTTTTGGATGAACAGCATGAAACCAGATCATCGCTAATCAAAGACTTCAAGGGGAAATATTTTAAATGATATGTCTTTTCCTCTTTCTCTTTTACCTCCCTCTTCTCCTCCTTCTTTATCTCCTCCTCTTCTTCCTCTTTTTTTCCTCCTCTTCTTCACTTTATCCCTTTCTCTTACGATCCAGTAAGTAGCAAGAAATCAGAATAGGGAGAGGTGAACATTTTTTAGAAGCTGAAATGAGAGGCAATAAACTTTAATAAACTTTGAACACTATAAATAACTATGGTTTGGTTGCACCTGGTTTATTATGGATATTAGTCTAAACCAGACCTTGGACTTTGAAACCTAAATATGAAATCCCTTTTCACGGATACCACATGATATCATTTAAAATGCAATTTGGTATGGTAAGATTAATACAGATAAACAGAATATGAAAACAGTAACTTCTTAAAATTTTTTCTTATTCTTAGGAAAAATGTTGATGGTAATGCTAATGATAGATACAATTGTTTTATACAGCTAGTGGTATAAATTTATCAAAACTTTGAGTTTTGATAACTGTATTAAAATTTAGGTCTCAAGAAGAATAAAATTATTATTGTATATATTCATAAATATAAAGCACCTACATGGGACAATAAAAATTAACCAGTAAACACATGAAATTATATACTGTAGCTTATTTATTTTACAGTTTTTTTACTGGAAGTTTGATATGACTAAGAAATATAGCCACAAAAGAAATAGTGTACTTTTTTGACATTGTATGAAATCTAGGCTAAATTACCTTTTGTCTGATTATAATTGTTTTTATTTTGCTAGGAAATACTGTAGATTGTTACCAAATCCTTTGTTACTCATGCAATTATGCCACCAGTGTTTTTACTTAAATGAATAAAATATATTGACTGAAATATGGTAGATTCAAGGGAGATCTTAAATATTGTAACTACTTTGTAAAGCAAAATCAAAGTTCAGGAAAATAAAAACACCAGGAAACTGGTACTCAAATGTAGTGTGGTCAGGTCAAAGGTAAAGGAGTAAAGGAATGAAGAGGAGAAGAGGAGAAGAATGCAGTCCCTCTGGTGTATGTCCTATAAAATGAAAAAGAATGAGGGAAAGAGTGGGTATGAAGGGATGAGTGAGAATGCTAAAAGGGATGACATTTGACCAATGTCACTCCTTCAACTCCCAACCTTTCCCTCATTCTTTATCAACGGCTTTGTTAAATGGCAAATTCTTTATACAACTACTTAAAGATAATTAAAAGAAAAAACTTAACGTAAAAAAAAAGTATAAAAGCCATGATTGTTTTTAAAGACAGAATATAGAAGTATGTTAGGAAACAGGGTTGCTTCGATCTGAACTGCCTGATATTATAGATTGATATCATTCTGTGACTCAGTTAAAAATAATTAACATTGTTCCATTTTTTTAATCTCCTATGTTTTATGATTCCTCCTCCTCCTGCAGCTAATGCTACATTCTCCCTCCTCCTCTTCCTCCTCTTCCTCTTCTTCTCCTTCTCTTTCTCCTTCTCCTTCTTCTTCCTCCCCCTCCCCCTCTTCCTCCTCATTCTTCTTTGTTGAAAAGAGTGTTGAGGACCATCCAAAACTGTTTTGTTTTATTTTGCTCTTGTCAGTCATGGGGCTTGAACTCTGAGTCTGGGCTCTTCAGCTCAAGGCTAGTCTCTACCACTTGAGCCACAGTGCCACTTCCTGTTTTCTGATTGGTTTATTGGAGATAAGAGTCTCATGGACTTTCCTGCCTGGGCTGGCTTTGAACCACGATCTTCAGATCTCAGCCTCCTGAGTAGTTAGGATTACAGGTGTGAGCCACCAGCACCCAGCTTCCAAAACTTTTACCTTATTTCACTAAGGAGATTGTCTGGGGTATGACTGGCCATCTGGGTCACTTGTATCTCATTGTTATTAAAGGAACCAGGAGAGGCACCTTTTTGCAGTTCAGGACAACTTGCTGTCTGATCTGTAGTTGAGAGCCCACATAGAATTGATCGGATTGTTATGACGAGATATCCTGCCCAAGAACAGTTACAAGGAAACAGCTTAAGAATGATACACTACGTGGTAATTCAAGATCTCTCTTCTCACTTACGAAAAATCATATGAAAATAATTCCATTATAAAGAATTAAGTGTGTCAGAAAAAAACAATAATCTCAGGTACTTTAGGCAACTTTACTTGCATTTCCAGCCCTTACCTATAGCAAATGCATAATTTCAAACCTTTAATCTTTTAGAAAGTGATAAAAATTAACATACTCCAGTTTTTTCTATTCATATGGCTGTGCCTTTCTGTATTTAATGGGTATTATTTAAAATATATTTCTCTTTTAGCCTTCTAGACCAGTATTCTATTAATCCCTTGTTCAAATTGTTTATAAATAGTATTTCAAAGAAAATAGATTTTTTTGAATGTAAAAATCTATTAAAGGAAATGAGATAAATTATATGACAGCCTGGTAGTTAGCAATTTAAAATTGTCTTTGAAGCCCTTAATATAATTAGTGGTTTCATTTTTGGTCTGTTGAATTCGAGTCACATTAGTTTAATGTAATTAAAAACAGAAAAGATTTAGTGTAGCTAAACTAGTTAATTAGCCCCAGTCCATTTAGTATGGTAACCTACAGGTGTGCTGGATACCACTGTGAAGTGATACATTAAAAAAAAAAATTCCTGGATAACAAACACTGCAAATCATCTGAGTTGCTTTAGGGTAGAAAATGAAGACAAACCATGGAGTTCATTTTAAGTTCATCTTTATTTCTGATTTTGAGCACTGGGTGCTGAGTAAACTGTCTACATAGGAAAAACCGGTCCAAAAATCATAATTTCCTTTCTCTCTTTTTTTTGTTTAAAGAAAATAAATTTCTATGTGTGTAAAGATATTTTTCCTTCCTGTATTTCAGAATTAAAAGTATTCTTGTTTGTTCGCTTACTTTCTTGTTGGCTTGTTTGTTCACATGCTAACCACAGATTCACAGTAGTTCTCTTCACTTTGGGCTGGAAAGCTCCATCTTGCACCTGAGTTTTCTGTGTTGTCACTCTGTAAAACAAGTCAGAAAAGAAGAGGAAAGATTTAGACAAAGGGTTTTATTTCTTCCTGACTCAGAGAAGAGCTCAAGTGCTTGGTGAAGACTTTTCAACCCTCCAGGAAAATAATTGTCTAGATTTTCATAGGGAAATTTGCTGACATATAAAAACCTATGTGCAAACTACATTGAGATCTTCCATAGACAAATGAATCTGAAACATTTTTTTTAACTTAAGACTGTTCCAAAGGAAAAAAAATGCAAGTCTCAAGATATTTAAGACCTTAAAATTCTTCAGCACCTTCTCTTCCCCTCCTCTGTCTGCTGACTACCCCCAAAGAGCAAACCCACTGGGACCTTTTTGTTTTGTTTTGCTTTCTCTGCTTTCATTGAGTATGTCTATGACCCAGTCCAAATCTCCACCCTCCCAGCACTGTCTAGAGCTTATGGAAATGTGGGCTTCTAATGTGGTTACCACTGGGGGCTGCTAAGGTATATGGTAATGAGGAAGTAAGACCTCGGCCTTGTGTGTGTGTGTGTGTGTGTGTGTGTGT
>NW_012281988.1:0-2150 GCF_000151885.1 Dipodomys ordii
GCAAGCGCTCTACCACTGAGCCACCTTCCCAGCCCCTCAACTTTTCATCACTATAACAAAATACTTGAGTTACTTAGGTTATAAAAAATCCATGTGCTACCCAAGTGTTTTATGTAAAAATGTAGTTTTCAAAGTGCTTAAAATATAACTCATACGTTATCATGGTGCATATGTATTAATAATTACTTAACTCATTAGTGAAGGGACTAGTGGGATAGTAAATCTGATAAAAGGGAGAATTTTAGTGTGCACAGTATTTATAGTCAACAAAGACAATGTTAAGTCAAAATTATATAGCTAGACATAAAAGTAGTTAATGTGTTCGATAGAAATAAATTTGTCATTGTATATGATCTTTCCCATGTACAAGAATCTGTAAGTTAAAAAAAAGTCTAACTTTATTGAATAGAGTCATTGTTTGTTATAAAATATTTTCCTAGAGATTTAAATAGTCTTTGGGTATGCCTCTCCTACTCTGCCCTATCGTACATTAGAAGGATTTGCAACATGCCTTGCCTTCCTTCCAGATTCTGGACAACTTTTCTTATTAATTAGAGTTCTATTTCTCTTGTAATTCCATCAAGCCTTTTGGATTCTATTGTTCAATCTTAACAGAAAACCCAACCTCATTGCTATCTTTTGTGGTTCTTTCTAAGTCCTTCTTACTGCGATGTAAACTCATCCCACTTGTGAAATTAGAAAGTTATCGGCTGTAACAATCCTTCCTGAGTGTGAAGATTATTATTCAAAGTCTCTTGGCGTTGTCTTCTTTGAAATAATTAATTCTCTTCGTGTTCCTTTTTGACTTGGCCTTCTTCCCTGTCAATGCTTCTTGTTTTTCTTCCACAGCTCTTTAACACTGTTAAGTACCCAATATGATACTCTGTTTTGATGAACTTCACAAATACAAGCATACCTGGTACCAGTGTATTTCTGCACATCTATCTGCATATATTTTGTAGAATGCTTTATTGGTTTATTGTGTTCTTAACCAATAAATTAAATTGAGTTATATAACAAATAGTCAAAAAATTTCTAATTTCTTTTATGTTGCTGACTCATTAATTTAGCTCTGCATTCATTTACCTATTCATTCAAAATTTACTATAGCGAAAAACATAGGACACTAAATATATCTTATTGTGTAGTTCAGCAATGATCATCTTTCTTGTGGGTATTTGCCCAACCTTCAGAAATTTTTTATCTTACAAAACTTAAATTCTATACTCATAATAAATAACGACTTCCTATTTCTCCTGTTATCCTTCTACTTTCTGTTTTCTATGAATTTGACTACTTTCAGCTTCTTAGGTACATGGGATCATACATTTGCCTTTTTGAAATGGACTTACTTCACTTGGCAAAATGTTCTAGTTATAGCCACATATTTAACATGGTTTAGATTTTCATTTCTTTTTATGACTAAGTAATATCTCATTGCATATATATATATATATATATATATATGTTACAATAGGCTTATCCATTCTTCTGTCAGTAAACAGGTTGCTACTTCCTCTTGACTACTGTGAATACTGCTGCTATGAGTATGAGTTTGCAAATGCTTTTTTTGAGATCCTGCTTTCAATTCTTTTGGACATATACATAGATACAAAATTGCGGAGTTCAGTGGTAATTGTGGTTTTAATTTTGTGAGGATTCACCATATTGCAGGAGGTATACATGTTTCCATGACAATTGTGCAATTTTTGTTCTCACCAGCCATGCACAAGAGTCTAGTTTCTCCACATCTACCAGTATTTGCTATTTTGTATTTTTTTAAACTGCCATAATAATAACTACGAGATGATTTTGCGCTGTGGTTTTTATGTGCATTGCACTATGCCTGCTCACTTTGAGCATTTTTCCACACATTTTTGGGTATTTCTCTATCTTCATTAATTCATTCAAAATTATTCACTGAAAACGTTTACAAACAAGACCACACTAAAGCTACTAGCATGACTATGTTTATTGCAGCACTATTTACCATAGGTAAGATCTGGAACCAACCCAGATACCCCTCAGTAGATGAATGGATCAAGAAATTGTGGTATATATACACAATGGAATTCTATGCCTCATCAGAAAGAATGACATTGCCCCATTTGTTAGGAAATGGAAAGGCTTGGAAAAAATTATATTAAGTG
>NW_012281989.1:0-1257 GCF_000151885.1 Dipodomys ordii
GGAAGGAAGGAAGGAAGGAAGGAAGGAAGGAAGGAAGGAAGGAAGGAAGGAAGGAAGGAAGGAAAATAGGGAAGAAGGGAGAGACAGAGGGACAGCTGGTTGCCGGGAGACAGCTAGCTGCCTGCCTACCCAACTGCCCTAGCTCCTGAAATCTGTGCAAGGATACCTTGGGGATGCGACGGGCCCGGCGGCTGGACAGCAGCTCACTTGTGGTGCTGAGGCTGTCCTCATTGAGGCTGGAAGGTGAGGATGGCAAGCTCAGCTGAGCCAGCAGCAGCATGTCATCATGGCTGTGTCTTTTGGGTAATCGTGGCAGCCGGTGGCTCTTCCTCTCTGGCCAGTTCCCACTGCGCATGGACTGGCTGCTGGGTTTCAGGGACAGCTGGAATTAGGGAGAAGATATGAGAGAGGGGCTCACCAGAAATGCTGTGGCCAGTAGTTCTCTGATGAGATTTGGAAAAGAAAGCTACAAGCTGCCATCCCCAGCTTTCCCCAGCCTCAAGCTGAATTTCTCTTGACCTGGGCTTCATTTTTAAGACTTTAACTACTAATTAGAAAGGCCTGGGATAGAGTAGATATTTGCTTCCCTAAAAAATGAAGCTTCACTACTTCTTTCAGAAAAAGAAAGCAACCAGGCACTGGTGGCTCAGGCCTGTAATCCCAGCTACTCAGGAGACTGAGATCTGTGGATCATGGTTTGAAGCCAGCTGAAACAAGAAAGTCTATAAGTCTCTTATCTCCCATTAACCAGGGAGGGGGCTGTGGTCAAGTGGAAGAATGCTAGCCCTGACTGAAAAAGCTAAGGGACAGAGCACAAGCCCTGGATTCAAGTACCAGTATTGGCATGTGCGTGCGTGTGCGCATGTGCACACACACGCGCACGCACGCATGCGTGCACGCGCGTGCACACACACACACACAGACAGACAGAGGCAGAGGCTAAGAATAGAAAGAGAAGACAAAGAGGAACTCTTCAGGCAGCTCCTGAACTTTGGGTAAGGATTACTGAGCCTGCTTGATGGAGCCAGACTTCCCTACCTCCCCAATAAGCCAGTCTTAGAAGACTTGGGCTAGAAAAAGCAATAACCTATGTGTATTGTACAATCATAGCAGCTAGGCCATACTCACTTTCTTTTGGGGGGGGTGTCCAGTCATGGGGCCTAAACTCTGGGCCTGGGCACTGTCCCTCAGCTCTTCAGCTCAAGGCTAGCACTCTACCACTTGAGCCACAGCGCCACTTCCAGCTTTTTTCTTTTT
>NW_012281990.1:0-2218 GCF_000151885.1 Dipodomys ordii
AGGCGAGCGCTCTACCACTTGAGCTACAGCGCCATTTCCGGTTTTCTAGTGCTTTATTGGAGATAGGAGTCTCACGGTCTTTCCTGCCGGGCTGGCTTTGAACCGCAATCCTCAAATCTCAGCCTCCTGAGTAGCTCAGATTACAGGCGTGAGCCACCAGCACTCAGCTCTCATCTGGTTCTTTTGCAACCAATCAGCTACCAACATTTGCACTATAATTAAGACCCCTAGTACTCCTGTAGATCATTTTTGGGGGCAGCTGCTAGGAGGTTATATGGATTCATAACCATTTCATCACCTAGGAAGGGTTACACATCTGAATGCAGACATGGGTCTGGACACTGTTTCTTAGCTATTTTAGTCAAGGCTGGTGCTCCACCACCTGAGCCACAACTCTACTTCTCCTTTTTGCTGATCAATTGGAGATAAGAGTCTCACAAACTTTCCTGCCCAGGCTGGCTTTGAACTGTGATCCTCAGATCTCAGCCCCCTGAGTAAGTAGGACAACAGGGGTGAACCACCAGTGCCTAGGTGACAGTGTGTAGTTTGTGTGGTTTGCAAAGGGCATGCATGAGTGTTGGGAGTCGGGGGGCTGGGGCTGTTCCCTTGCTATCAGTGTTAAGACCAGTGATAAGAAGTGAACTCCCCAGACCCTCTTCCCCCATTTTATTAAACCAATGCATCCTGAAATACCCTGTACAATTCTGAGCAGGGCCACACAGTGGGGTTTTCCCTGCCTGGGTAAGACAAGTGATTCACTTCTCTGGCTAATTTCCCTCTTGACTGTATGTCTTGACTTGTGTTAGGAAAAGAATATACTTCTCAGAAATGGTCACCACTGCTAGGTGGGGTGACTTGAGCTGATAATCCCAACACTTGAGAGACAGAGACAGAAGGATCAGTTCAGAGCCAGCCTGGCCTATACAGAGAGGTTCTGTCTCACACAACAAAACAAAACAAAGAAATTCTGGGCATGATGGTATATACCTATATTCCTGACTACAAAGGAGGCAAACATTGGATGGTACTCTGAGGCTAGCTTGGTTTAGATTCTATCTAAAAATGAACTAAAACAAAAAGGCCTGCAGGAATGGCTCAAGGTAGACTGCTTGCTCTGTGAGCACAAGGACCTGAGTTTTGTTTTTGGGTCTGGTCGTGAGGCCTGAACTCTGGGCCTGGGCGCTGTCCCTCAGCTCTTCAGCTCAAGGCTAGCATTCTACCACTTGAGCCACAGTGCCACTTCTGGCTTTTTCTGCTTATGTGGTGCTGAAGAATTGAACCCAGGCCTCATGCATGAGAGGCAAGCGCTCTACCACTGAGCCACCTTCCCAGCCCAAGACCCTGAGTTTTAACTCCAGTACATTCCATAAGGAATTACTCATTTAAAACCTATTACATTAACATTAAAAAAATCACGTTAAAAGGTTAGGAGCGATGGGTGACAATGTTATCAGACACTTATTCATACACTGTTTTGTAGAATGGGAAGTTCTTTGTATAACTACTGAAAGATAATAAAATTTTTTTTAAAATTCATGTTAAAAGAGGTTGCATCATAAGCTGATAAGCCAAAACCCATGTTAGTCAATAACACCTTTCACTTTATAATTAGTCATGTGTATGTGTTTATATGTGTGTCTGTGTGTGTGCACACGTGTGTACATGCTGGTATGGGGCTTGAACTCAGGGCCTCCCACTCCTCTTAATCTTTTTTTTGTTGTCATTCGTGGGGCCTGAACTCTGGTCCTGGGTGCTGTCCCTCAGCTCTTCAGCTCAAGGCTAGAGCTCTACCACTTGAGCCACAGTGCCACTTCCAGCTTTTTCTGCTTATGTGTTGCTGAGGAATCGAATCCAGGGCCTCATGCATGCAAGGCCAGTGCTCTACTATTGAGCCACCTTCCCAGCCCCAAAACATTTTCTAACTTGTAGTCAACTAGATAATAATGTTCTCAATGTTCATGTTTTTTTTTTAAAACTTGCTGGCATTTTAGTTGAAATTAGATTGAATCTTTAGAACAATGCCAGTTTAAAATATTACATCTTGCCGGGCGCTGGTGGCTCACGCTTGTAATCCTAGCTACTCAGGAGGCTGAGATCTGAGGATCGCGGTTCAAAGCCAGCCCAGGCAGGAAAGACTGTGAGACTCCTATCTCCAATAAACCACCAGAAAACCGGAAGTGGTGCTGTAGCTCAAGTGGTAGAGCGCTCGCCTTGAGCT
>NW_012281991.1:0-1388 GCF_000151885.1 Dipodomys ordii
AAGGGAACCTTACTGCATTGTTGGTGAGAGTGTAAACTTCTTCAACCGCTCTGGAAAGCAATATGGAGGTTCCTCAAAAGACTCCACATAGAGCTCCCCTGTGACCCAGCAATCCCACTTTTGGGCATTTACCCAAATGATCACAAACAAGACCATACTAAAGCTACCAGCACAACTATGTTTATTGCAGCTTTATTTATCATAGCTAATATATGGAACCAACTCAGATGTCCCTCAGTAGATGAATGGATCAAGAAAATGTGGTAGGGGCTCAGTGGTAGAGTGCTTGCCTTGCATGCATGAAGCCCTGGGTTCGATTCCTCAGCACCACATAAGCAAAAAGAAAAAAGCTGGAAGTGGCACTGTGGCTCAAATGGTAGAGCTCTAGCCTTGAGCTGAAGAGCTGAGGGACAGCGCCCAGGTCTAGAGTTTAGGCCCCACCACTGGACCCCCCCCAAAAAAAAAAGAAAGAAAAAAATGTGGTATATACCACAATACACAATGGAATTCTATGCCTCCATCAGAAAGAATGACATCGCCCCATTTGTTAGGAGATGGAAAGACTTGGAAAAAATTATATTAAGTGAAGTAAGCCAGGAGCAAAGAAACATAGGTCCCACGGTTTCCTTTATTTGCCATAACTAGTATATGTCTGAGACAAGCAGAAAATGTCAGATAAGTTGATGTTAGGTGAAATGAAGCCCAAGATAAGGACTCAAGTGTTTTTTTTTTTATTCTTGCTATTGTTTCTAACATACTTATAAGGTGATTTTTTTTTTTTGCTTTATATGTCCCGCCCCCATGGTATAAGATGTTGGTCTCATTTGGGGAAGGGAAGGGAAAAAACAAATTGTTTAAATAGGGATACAGGTGGGCCCATTGCAACAATAAAATGTTGCAAGATGCTATTTTGAAAAACTAATTTTACAACTTTGGGAGAGGGGGATGGGAAGGGATGGGAAGGAGAAACAAAGGAGGAAGCAACAATGCTTGATGAGAAATGTACTCAATACATTGCCCATGTAGTTGTAACCCCTCTGTATGGCATTTTCACAATAAAAAAGTTTATTAATAAAAAAATTCAAGTTTAAACTTGAACTAGGAGTCCTCAGTCGTTTTTAGGTTGTAAGAGCCAGTCTAGTTAGAGTGACTTCCTGAGCAGGCCATCTCTGCCTCTGCCTGTGGAGGGGCGGCTCATGGAGTCAGTAGAGGAACCTACCTGTCTCCGCTGCTGGGGAAGTTAGGGTTCAAGCTGTGTAGAGATTTAAAGAATGCAAAAGACAGCAATATCATTTGTGGGGCTTGCCCATCTCAAAACACGGCCCTCACATGGACAGAGAACTTTTAGAAGTCTGTTATACTCCACTCAAGAGTTACCACTCCCTGGA
>NW_012281992.1:0-1262 GCF_000151885.1 Dipodomys ordii
TTTCTTTCTTTCTTTCTTTCTTTCTTTCTTTCTTTCTTTCTTTCTTTCTTTCTTTCTTTCTTTCTTTCTTTCTTTCTTTCTTTCTTTCTTTTGTAGGTCCTGAGGCTTGAACTCAGTGCCTGGGCACTGTCCCTGAACTTTTTCTTTCTTTCTTTCTATGTCGGTCATGGGGCTTGAGCGCTGTCCTTGTGCTCTTCAGCTCAAGGCGAGTGCTCTACCGCTTAATCCACAGCACCACTTCCCTTTTTCTCGAGGTTCATTGGAGATAATTGCCTCAGAAACGTTCCTGCCCGTGCTGGCTTTGAACTGCAATCCTCAGATCTCAGCCTCCTGAGTAGCTAGGATTACAGGCGTGCGCCACTGGCTCCTGAACTTTTTCATTCAAGACTAGAGCTCTACTCTACCACTTTGAGCCACAGCTTCACTTCCTCATTTTCTTATTGTTTACTTCTTTTCTGATTAATTCTAAAAAACAAAAACAAAAAAGTAACATATTCACCCATTTCCCTCCCCACTTTCTTTGTGAAGTACTAGGGTTCAGGGTCTTGAGCATTCTAGGCAAGTACTTTTTTTTTTTTTGATAGTGTCTCTCTGTCTTCTACACTGCCCTGGGAGTCCTGAACTTCCTGCCTCGACTTCCTGAGTGTGAAGATTACAAGTGTGTGCCACTATGCCTGAGCACTTTCACCTGTTTATACAGGTTGGAGTACACATGCATCAATATAAAGTCATGCATGGAAGACATAGTATTCTTTTTAATCAATATGTAGTACTAATCCTGTCCTCTCACCCACTGCCATACCTCACATTATCTCTTTAAATGAATCCACATTCAGTTTCTCAATTATATAGTGGCTCTTAAGGAGATTTGGGGCAGGGTGTCTGTAATCCTAGCTACTCAGGCAGCCAGACCTGGAAGGAAAGGCTGAGCTAACCACCCAAAGCAGAAAGTGGAAGTGTGGTTCAAGTGGTAGAGTGTCAGTTAAGGGGTAAATGCCAGCCCTGAGTTCAAGCCCCAGTACACACACACACACACACACACACACACACACACACACACACACACACACACACACACACACAGAAGAGAGATAAAATATGAGAGATCTAAGAGTTCTTCGAGTTTGTGATGGCTAATTAGCATGAATAGCCAGCTTTTCCATAATCTTTAAAATGTTTAAAAATTAAACCAATTGAGGGCTGGGAAGGTGGCTCAGTGGTAGAGCACTTGCCTTGCATGCTCGAGGCCCTGGGTTTGATTC
>NW_012281993.1:0-1602 GCF_000151885.1 Dipodomys ordii
GGGGCTTGAACTCTGGGCCTGGGCGCTGTCCCTCAGCTCTTCAGCTCAAGGCGAGCACTCTACCACTTGAGCTACAGCGCCACTTCCGGCTTTCTATTGGAGATAAGAATCTCACCCCCCGTGAGCCTCCGCTGTCGCTTCGTTCTCCCTCCACCTCACCTCCAGTGCAGCCTCCCTGCAGCGTTCCTACCTACAAGTCCATCCATTGGGAAAAGACACTTTCTGAGCTCCTACTGTGTGCTGGGCATTTGTGAGCCGAACGTAGAGCCCTGTGCTTTCCCGGGGCTCCTAGGAGGGGTGAGAGGAGACACGGGGCTAACCGTACATAAAATGCAGCACTGATCCGGTAGATCCGAAGATAAATACAGGGAGAAAAGACATCCTTTTTCATCCTTGTAAAGGTGCTCTGAGCCAAGACGGGGAACCTGCGGGGAACCTGCGGAGGGGGGTCTGGGGAGGCAGCCCCAGCTGGGCCGCCCAGTGAGGGTCTGGCGGCTTGGAGGAATATTACAGAAGCCAGCGTTACGAAGCCCGGGGAGAGGCGTGGGGGAGGAAGGTGCGGCCATGAGAACTCCCAGACAGTTTTGAAGGGTGTGTGTCTATGCGTATGTGTATGTATGCATGCCTGTTTGCGGGTGCTGGGCCTTCAGCAAGGGCCAGGCGCTCTGTCCCATACCTCTGCAATGTGAACCACAGCAGAACCTCTGGCTTATTTTAGTCTTCAAATCTCAGCCTCCTGAGTGGCTAGGTTTACAGTTGTGAGCCACCTGTACTTGGCAGATTTCAAGGCTTTTTGAGCCTTAGCTCTTTTTTTTTTTTTTTGGTCCGGTCATGGGGCCTGAACTCTGGGCCTGGGCGCTGTCCCTCAGCTCTTCAGCTCAAGGCTAGCGCTCTGCCACTTGAGCCACAGCGCCACTTCCGGCTTTTTTCTTTTTGCTTATGTGGTGCTGAGGAATCGAACTCAGGGCTTCATGCATGCAAGGCAAGTGTTCTACCACTGAGCCACCTTCCCAGCCCCTGAGCCTTAGCTCTTAATCATTACCTATGACTGCTTTCTGATTTTGGACTTGGGCTTGTGAAAGGTTCCCCCACCCCCACCCCTCCAGCCCCAGCTCTTTAATCAGTAACTTACAGAAACAGCCAAATTCAGGCCGAATTCATTGTCTTCCGACTTTTTACTTGAGTAAGGTGGACAAGTGGGACTACAGGCAATCTGGGATTTGGGCCTGCAGCCATTGATTATGTATCTTCAAATTCAAGATGAGTGTTTTTCCCCAGTAGAGGGTATTTTTGAAATGGGTTGTTTATTTAGTTTTAATTTTCATATTAAAAACTACTTCCTCTGTTAGTGCTTGATATGGAGTCAGAGTCATCTTAAATTTGCAGCACACTGTAGTGTCACATGTAAATAATGCAGTTGGTTTCTCCTTTTTTTTTGTTCAGTTTTTGTTGTTGTTTTTTTTTTTGATAGAACCTTGGTTGAAGGGCAGTTGATCTATAATCTTTTTTTTTTTTTTTTTTTTGGGTCCGGTCGTGGGGCCTGAACTCTGGGCCTGGGCGCTGTCCCTCAGCTCTTCAGTTCAAGGCTAGCGCTCTACCACT
>NW_012281994.1:0-1516 GCF_000151885.1 Dipodomys ordii
CGCCCTCTCCCCCAACCCCCCCCCATAGGTCCCATGGTTTCCCTTATTTGCAATATCTAGTATATGTATGAGTCAAGCAGAAAAGGTCAGATAAGGTGATGTTAGGAAAATGAACCCTTAGATATGTATTTTAAATGTTTTTTCTTTCATGCATTTGTTTCTAATGTATTTATAAGATTATTTCTTTGTTGCTTTGTATGTCCCTCCCCCACAGTATAACCCCTGCTTTCACTGTATTTGATGTCTGTATAATTTGTGGAGGAGAAAGGGAAAAACGGGTCGTTTAAATGGGGATACAGGTGGACCCGTTGCAGCAATGAGAAGTACAAGTTGTCAAGTCGAAAACGAACTTTACAACTTTGGTGAGGGAGGGTAGGATTGGGTGGGGGTGCGGGGGGAGGCTGGGAAGGGATGGGAAGGGTGAACAAAGGAGGAGGCTACAATGCTTGATGGGAAATGTACTCATTATCTTGCCCATGTTATTGTAACCCCTCTGTACAGTATGTTCACAATAAAAAAATAAAATAAAAAAATATGAAGGATAAAAAATTTTCCTTAACAGTGGTGAAAAGGACCTTTATAGTCAGAAAGATGACCCAAGCTGTCAGAGGAATATCAGAGAGGCCCTTTGGCTTTGATGGAAGGTTTATTCTAAGAAGGAAGCTATTTGGGATCTTTAAACTCTGGTTTGTAGACTTTAATCTCTTTATAAACTTAAAAATGAGAGATGATTCAAAAGTGGAAATATTTTTCTGTCTGTGCTAGTTCTTTTTTTTAATAAGTTTTTTATTGTGAAAATACCATACAGAGGGGTTACAATTACATGAGCAAGGTAATGAGTACATTTCTTATCAAGTATTGTTGCCTCCTCCTTTGTTTTTCCCCTACCGTCCCTTCCCTCCAGTCTCCACAACTACACTCCCCAAACCCCAACCCCTGCCAAAGTTGTAAAGTTCGTTTTTTTAACATAGCATCTTGTATATCTCATTGTTGCAATGGGTTCACCTGTATCCCTATTAAAGCAATTTGTTTTTTCCCTTCCCCTCCACAAATTATACCGACATCAAATACAGTGAAAACAGAGGTTATACCATGGGGGAGGGACATACAAAGCAACAACAACAAAAAAAAAACCTTATAAATACATTAGAAACAATAGCAAAAAAGAAAAAACCTCTTGTATCCTTATCTTGGGATTCATTTCACCTAATATCATCTTATCTGACCTTTTCTGCTTGTCTCAGACATATACTAGTTATTGCAAATAAGGGAAACCATGGGACCTATGTTTCTTTGGGTCTGGCTTACTTCACTTAATATAATTTTTTCCAAGTCTTTCCCTTTCCTAACAAATGGGGAATGTCATTCTTTCTGATGGAGGCATAGAATTCCATTGTGTATATATATCGCATTTTCTTGACCCATTCATCTACTGAGGGGCATCTGGGTTGGTTCCATATCTTAGCTATGGTAAATAATGCTGCAATAAACATAGTCGTGCTGGTAGCTTTAGTGT
>NW_012281995.1:0-3603 GCF_000151885.1 Dipodomys ordii
TTTTTGGTCAGTCGTGGGGCTTGAACTCTGGGCTTGGGCACTGTCCCTGCACTCTTCAGCTCAAGGCACATGCTCTACCACTTGAGCCACAGCACCAGTTCTGGTTTTTTAGTGGTTTATTAGAGGTAAGAGTCTCACAGACTTTCCTGCCCGGGCTAGCTTTGAACTGTGATCCTCAGATCTCAGCCTCTTGAGTAGCTAGGATTACAGGCATGAGCCACTGGCGCCCGGCTTTCAATTCTTGCAGCTCATACTCAACCCTATTGTTCTCTTTCTCCTGGAGTACCCAGAAGTGCAATCATTTAGTGTGAGAAAGAGAAGAAATAAAGTGTGTTACCTTTATTTATCGCTTCTTTAACATTCTTTCTTTCTGTATGTACCTTGCTTGATTTTCATCTTTCCAATAGAATTTTAACACTCCTTACAAAGAACTACTTGCTACAAATTCCCTTATTTTTTCTTTGACTGAGAAAGCTTTTACTTCTACTATAATTTAAAGTAGAATTTCACTGGATATAAGATTTTCCTATAAATTCTTCTTTCCACTCTTTTCTTGAGTGCATGAATTTTGTTGACGAGTTTCTTTTTCTTAATTTTCTGCATTCAAAGATGCAGATTTTTTTCTTAATTTTCTGCATTCAAAGATGCAGATTTCTTTGGCTTGTCTTGCTTGGTGTTCTCTGAGTTTCCAAGATGTAAATTATTAGTTTTAGAAGTCTCAGCCATTAATACTTTAAATATCTCTTCTCCCTCTGGTATTCTCTTTTATAATTGCACTGTAGCTTTTGGAAATACGACTGCATTTTTCTCACTCTTTGCAGTGTGAGAATTTTATTAATATATTCTCCAGCTCCATGATACTACCTACGAGCACACCGAGACCTCCTTCCTTTCTGTTTCAGGACTTTTTTTATTCCCTTGTCTAAATCATTTCCTTTTTTAATTTCCTTTTGCTTTCCAGTGTTTAATATCTCTTTTAACTCTTTCCCAAGACTTTCATCTTCCATTTATATTTTCTGTCTGTTTTCACTCAAAATTCATTTTTGCTACTATAGCCTATGATATATAAAATTCCAGGTCTGATAATTATTTCCAACATCCTTGCTAAATATTTGAATCTGATTCTAGGGTTTTTTCTGTATCTTCAAATTGTATTTAACTTAGTTGTATAGGTTTTAGACTCTCTATCTTTCCTCAAATGTCCTTCATTTTGTCTTTCCTATTCTCCTTAGGTTTGTCTAAAGATCATATTTCTGTATATTAAATATATTTAATTATTAAATTATACATTCATGCCTTTTATAATTAAAGGGACCCCACATCTCATGCAATTCTATATATTACACCATTACTTCTAAGGTACAGTCTGCACACAAAAATGTTTGGGATATGAATTTTGATTAATAGGCTCTATTGAAAGTTTTTGTACTAATCTTGAAATTTCTGTGTTATCTCCACTCTGCCTTTGCCAAAAAGGTATAAAGATGTCTGGTTAGTGAGATTTGCCTTTTCTAAATAGAATTCACAATATTCCCCCAGTAAATTAATCATGTCCATAGTTTATGCTGCTAATAGTATCTGGTGTTGAATTCGCAACAGCAGCACAAGAAATGATTGGATATTAATTAGGTCACCTAGTATAACCTCTCTAAGTTGTCCATATTCTGGTTGGAAATCCTAACAATACTCTATGGGTAGAATTCAACAAGCACTATCAGAAAATGACACCCTATTTATGCTGAACTAGGCACAGTAGAAAAGACTGTCTTTCCTGCCCTTACTTATTAGCCCATCAATTAATTTTCCTTTATACTCCAGGACATAACACAGAAAAGACTGGATAATTTCATACCAGCCTGGGGGCTGAAAGATGATCATTTCTCAGTAAAGCGTTTGCACATTCATCTGAGCTCTGCTGTGTATAATCTAGTCCTCTTGTGTACTATGAGAAGGATAACCTTTTTGTTTCCATATTAACTTTTAGATAATGTATATGTAGAGTAAAAAATGCAAGCCACCTATGATTGCAACTCTTTTGGAATTTGTGCAAACATCAAACAGTGAAAACAAAGTCCTTTTTCTGCCAACACCTTGGAATTCATGCTAAATAATTTTCCAGAGTTTTACAAAATATATTTCTAATTGTAAACTTGATTTAGTTTGAACAACATCAACAGTACTTCATGCTACACAATTTGCTCTATGCTATCTTCTTTTCTCTAGATGTGTGGTGCTCAGAAGCCAGAAATTCATGATATCAGTGGGTGACTAAGAAATTGCATATTATATTATGTAAAAAGAAATTATATTATTTGCTTCTTGTTTATTTTTGAAATCTTGTCAAAGACAAATTACTCCCTAGCCTAGCCACATAATAGTCAGAGGAAGATGGTTAAAGACATTCCAATAGGAAGATGAGAGAATGTTTGATACCTTCATCTCCCTTATTTGGATTCTCATTTGTTTCTAATGACATGACAAGTTGATTTGAATTCTTCTGCTTCATCAAAACTTATTTTTCTGTGTCATTTCACAGCAGGACAATATTTCATATTTAGAGACAGAAATGTGAGCTGCCTATATTTGGGATTGGTATATAGAAATAACAGACTCAGTTCTGAGCCGATGCTATAAAATGTAATCACTGAAAAGATGCACCAGGAGCATCTGAAAATTTAGTAGGAATGAAGATCTGAAGTCCCATTAGACCTACTAAACCAGAATAACAGAGGTTGGATCTGAAATTCTCTGCAGAAAGTGGTTATACAGAACACAGTGCCAAGCATGTGTCCAAGACATTCTTACAGCTCAAACTTTAGGAATAGTAGAAATGAGGAAAAAAAAAAAAACAGTGAACACAGGAAACCAAGCATGCTGGGTGGGCCCAAATCCATTCCTAATGGCACAACTCCTGAGGGGCAGCACAACTCCTGAGGGGCAGCTGAGTATTAGTGGTGGGGGGAGGGAGGAAAGGTCCAAGAATGATGGAATCCTGAAGAGAACTAAAGTGGTGTAGAGATTGTAGGTATGCATGCTTGGACATTATATGGTGTCAAGGACAGGGCTTGGAATTGTCAGCATTTACCCCAAACATAATTGTTCATCCTGAAAGTGCTGCAGAAACGTAGTGTCATGATGAGTTTGTAATATTGCACTGTGGTCAATAAATCTTTCTCTCTAGTCCAGATATTTGCAATCTGGAAGTGAAGTTTATGACATAGAATTTGGGTTGTTTTTTTCACTGTTCATTGTACAGCCTTAAATGGCACTTAGAACATAATAGAAACAATCACCTGAAAGAAAAAAAAAACATTTGAATACATATCTTAGGGTTCATTTCCCTAACATCAACTTATCAAATTTTTTTTCTTTCAGGTGATTATTTCTCATACATTTATAAGATTTTTTTATTGCTTTGTATGTTCCTCCGCTGCTTTCACTGTATTTGAGGTTGGTATAATTTGTGGAGGGGAAGGGAAAAAACAAATCGTTTAAATAGGGATACAGGTGGATCCATTGCAACAATGAGATATAAAAGTCCTTATATGGAAAAACGAACTTTACAACTTTGGTTGGGGGGGGAGGAATATTGTGTGGGGGGTG
>NW_012281996.1:0-1467 GCF_000151885.1 Dipodomys ordii
TCTACCACTTGAGCCACAGCACCACTTCCAGCTTTTTCTGCTTATGTGGTGCTGAGGAATTGAACCCAGGGCCTCATGCATGCAAGGCCAAGCGCTCTACCACTGAGCCACCTTCCCAGCCCTGAAAAATGTAATTATGGATTACAGTCACAGTTTAAAGGTGAGACTGCAAATCCCTGCTTTAGCAACTATTAAAAATTTGTAGGATTTGGCTATAGCTCATTGGAAGATGGCATGTGTGGCTGAAGAACTGAGGGACAGGCCCAGACCCCACAACTGACCAAAAAAAAAAAAAAAATTGGGCTGGGTGCGGATGTTAGTAAAGTGCTTGCCTTGAACAAAAAGCAGCTCAGGTACAGCACCCAGGCCGAATTAAAGCCCCAGCACTAGTCAAAAAAAAAAAGTAATAATTTTAAAAAGGTAAATGCAGCAGTGGCAGTGGTACTCACTAGACACTTTGTTGAAAATGAACCCTATAACTTATGGATGAGGATAGGAGGAAAAAAAAAACTGGGAGCAAGGGCAGGAGACAAAAGAAATGTACTCTTTACCTGATATATGTTGACTTATGTAACTGTAGTCACTCTGTACATCTCCTTCATAATTAACAATTACAAAAGTAAATAAATAGCTGGGTGCTGGAGGCTTACAACTGTAACCCTAGCTACTAAGGAGGCTGAAATTTGAGGATCACAGTTCAAAGCCAGCCCAGGTAGGAAAGTGTGTGAAACTCCTATCTCCAATAAACCACCAGAAAACCAGAAGTGGGTCGTGCTCACCTTGAACTAAAGAGCTCAGGGACAGTTCCCAGGCCGAGTTCAGGCCCCATGACAGACAAGAAAATGGTTAGGGTCATGGCCCAACTGGTAGAAGCCCTGCCTAGCAAGAGCAAAGTTGAGTTCAAACCTTAGTAATGCCAAGAAAAAAATTCATAGGGGGCTGGGAAGGTGGCTCAGTGGTAGAGTGCTTGCCTTGCATGCATGAGGCCCTTGGTTCGATTCCTCAGTACCACATAAGCAAAAAGAAAAAGCCGGAAGTGGTGGCTCAAGAGGTAGAGCACTAGCCTTGAACTGAAAAGCCGAGGGACAGCACCCAGGCCCAGAGTTCAGGCCCCACGACCGGACCCCCCAAAAAAATTCATAAAGGTCAGGCATGGTGGTACACATCTATAATCCAGCTACTCAGGAGGCAGAGATGGATAGATCTGGTTTGATGCCACCCAAGAAAGTTAGTGTAAGATCATATCTGAAAAACAAACTAAAAGCAGCTGAAGGTATGGTTCAAGTGGTAGAGTGCCACCCTAGTAAACCCAACACTCTGAGTTCAAACCTTAGTACTACAAAAAAGAGAAAGGCAAACTAAAAACAAAAGGACTGGGGCATAGCTCAGGTGAGAGTCTAGTAAGTTAAAGGCCCAGGAAAGGGACATTTCCAAGCTTTTTTAAAATTTTATTTTTTTGGGGGGGGG
>NW_012281997.1:0-2911 GCF_000151885.1 Dipodomys ordii
ATATATATATATATATATATATATATATATATATATATATATATATATATATTTCTGATTAACGTCTAGGCCAAAACATTGTTAAGGAAGAACTCTTAAGTTTTTATCATTAATCATTCTGAGTTACATTTAACAGTAAGTCTTTGAGTTAGGGATAGTTGGGAAATTTCAATCATTATTCAGAAGTTTAAGTACTTTTGTTCATTCCAATGGGATTGAATGAACTTGCTATCCTCTGAGTATGAGAAATTAAAACATAAAAGAAAACTGGATGGTTTTCTCTCACCTGTCTCATCTTACCCATGCTGAAAGCTTTATGACCAGACAGCAGTAGTACATCCACAAATACTGCATGGACTTGAGTAGGTAAATTAAGTGACTCAAAAGCCTTTTTAGCAGTTTGAATCATTACTGGTAAAAGAAAAGCAGGTTTTTAGAAGGGTAAAATTCAAGGGAACATAATAATTAAAACAGTGAAAGTAATAGGTAACCTGGTTCATTTCCTTGGTTAATGTAGGGATTTCTTTACAATATAAATTAGTCTAATTAATTTTATTTGAAATACTATGGATGATAGGGGTGTGTGTGTGTGTGTGTGTGTGTGTGTGTGTGTGTCCCAGTACTGGGGCTTGAACTCAGTCCTCTACCTTTGTCACTTAAGGCTGGTGTTTTATCACTCAGCAACAGTTCCCCTTCTGGAATATTGGTGGTTAATTGAATTAGTTTCACACCTTTTATTTGTCCAGTCTAGCTTCAAAGCTCCACCCTTAGATCTTAAACTCCTGAATAGCTGTCTGATTTCTTTTTTTTGATTGTGAAAATACCATACAGAGGGGTTACAATTACATGGGCAAGATAATGAGTACATTTCTTATCAAGCATTGTTGCCTCCTCCTTTGTTTCCCCTTCCTATCCCTTCCTATCTCCCCCCTGCCCCCTGCCAATGTTATAAAGTTCGTTTTTCAACATAACAACTTGTACATCACATTGTTGCAATGGGTCCACCTGTCCCTATTTAAACGATTCGTTTTTCCCCTTCCCCTCCACAAATGATACCCACATCAAGTAGAGTGAAAGCAGTGGTTATACTGTGGGGGAGGGACATACACAGCAACAAAGAAATAATCTTATAAATGTGTTAGAAACAATCGCATGAGAGAAATAAAACATTTGAATACATATCTTAGGGTTCATTTCCATTTTGGATAAGGGGTCTGCAAATATTTCCTAAGGGTCAAATAGTAAATTTCATAGGCTCTGAAAGCCCAATAATATACATTTATGTATAAATATTGCATTTATACATTACATTTATATATAAATTATACATACAATACATATTATATATCACTTTATGATTATATATAAATATTAATATAAATCTATATCCTACATACTATATGTACACTATATTCATAATACAAATTATATATATTTATATACAATACATATTGTATGTATAATTTATATGATATATATTATTTACTCATTGCATTTACACACACACACACATATTTAGGCCTTTACTGCAATTACTTCACCCTGTTATATAGCAAAACCAACTATAGACAATACTTAAATGAGTGGAATAGGAGGATTCTACTAAAAGCTTGCTTTACTAAAACAAGTTGTAAAGGATCAAATTTACCTCTTACTCGCAAGCAAAAGATCTCTGACTGACATTGTGGATATTTTGAAATCTATATTCTGTCTTTACTTACTAATCAGTTCTATTTGTAGATTACTTTATCTCTGTTTAGAATAAAGCAGATGAATTAAATCTCCTCAGACCAAGTAGTAGACAATACTAGTCTATGTAGAGCAGTAGATATAGTGGTGAGATAAATTCAGGATATAGAAAGAGGAGGTTAGATTGGATGTCAGTGAGTGGTTCACAGCTGAAATTCTAGCTATTTATGGGCCTGAGATCTGTGGATTGCAGTTTAAAGCCAGACTGGGCAAGAAAGTCTGTGAAACTCTTATCTTCAATTAACCACAAAAATCTCCAAAACAAACAAAAAACAAACCCCAAACAAACATGAAAAGCTAAGGGACAGTGCCCGGGCCCTACGTTCCAGCCTCAGTTTGGGCACAAAATAAATAACCATACAAATAATTAAAGTTTTATTAGAATAAAAAATATATTGGTAGGGTAAGTTGGCTTGTGACTCAATCAAAGTGGTTAGTGTTGCCATAATCTTTGAGTCAAATATAATGAGTGCTCAATAAATGTTAAATTACACAATTGTGCAGGGATTATTGAGTACTTTTGAATTCATTGCCCGGCTGTAGGTAATAGACAAGATAAATCACATCCTTTAGAAACATTGACCATAAGTAATTTCATTTTTATAACAGTGGGAAAATTGTTTTGATATTACTAACTTTTGAGACTTAAAAGGAAATACTTAGTTATTGAAACAATTAAAACTTATTAAATATTTTTTGTCATTGGTGAGGGAGTTGTCTATTGGTCTCTCAGTGTAAAGTAGACAAATGCATAAAAGGGAGGAAGAAGATAATTTAGGTATCCATGAGTGTTAGGGTGGAAAATGTAGCTACATTTGCCATAAATCAAAATGTAAAATAAAAGGAAGTCTAAAATCTCAGACTGCCAAGGTTTAGAAATACTTATTACTTCAATTTTTAACCTATGAAAATTGAGTGTTTCAAACAAAATTGAGCCGGGTGCTGGTGGCTCAGGCCTGTAATCCTAGCTACTCAGGAGGCTGAGATCTGAGGATCGCGGTTCAAAGCCAGCCTGGGCAGGAAAGACCTGGAGACTCCTATCTCCAATAAAACCACCAGAAAACCAGAAGTGGCGCTGTAGCTCAAGTGGTAGAGCGCTTGCCTTGAGCTGAAGAGCTGAGGGACAGCGCCCAGGCCCAGAGTTCAAGCCCCACGACTGACA
>NW_012281998.1:0-1758 GCF_000151885.1 Dipodomys ordii
TGCAAGGCAAGCGCTCTACCACTGAGCCACTTTCCCAGCTTAAGTGAGACAGAATTTAATTGGTTTTTATGGGGATTTTGTCATTTTTTCATTTTGGTTTTTTATGGGGTTTGAACCGAGGGCTTGAGTGCTGTTCCTGAGCTTTTACACTTAAGGCTGGTGCACTACCACTTTGAGTCCCAGCACCACTTCCAGTTTTCTGATGGTTAATTGGATATAAGAGTCTCATGGACTTTCTTGCCTGGCTTTGCTGACCTTGAACCATGATCCTCAGAGCTCCACCTCCTGAGTAGCTAGGATCAGAGGTGTGAACCAACAGCACCAGGTCTACTTAGAGAGGCTTCTGCAGAAACAGCACAGTTCCTATTGCTTTCCTCCCCTCCTCTCACCCAAGTCCCTGTGGTATAAGGACTGACATCCATGATACACATGCACTTTGTGTCCTTTTCCATAACCAATCAGCCATTCCTCTACATAAATAATCTTCAACATAGGAATGTCTGGCCAATACTCTGAGTGGAGGTAGGGTGTCTGTGCCCCACACAAGGCAGTGGGGCATAGGGATGGAGGTTGGCACTCCAGCTCCCATGTTCCCAGACACGGCAGTAGGATCAAACCAGATATGTATTCCTCAGGACGAAGTCATCACTTCCATGACATTCGTACAGAATTCTAAGTAGAGTTGCCATTCAGTCATGTCTGGTAATGCTGACAAGACACAGACCAACAAACAGGAGAGAGAGATAGTCAACCCCTCTCCAGTTCCTGTGGGATCACACTGAGAGCACAAGAATACCAACGTCTCTGTAATGTTCCATCTCCAAATGTACCAAGGACACTTAGGGATGGCGCCAAATACACATTTCTGTTAAAATAAAAACTAAAGCTTTAAAAAAATAAAAGAATGAATATGGGACTGGATAAATTGGGGAATGGGTGGGGTTGGGGGAGACAGGGAGAATGACAGAAAGTGACAATGATCAAGATGCACTGTACTCTCAAACAGACGTGTTGGATTGAAACATCTTTGTATAGCTACTTAAGAATCATACAGAATAAGAAAAGGGGAAGCAATGGGTATGAAAGGAATGCATCAGTACTGCTTGAACTGAGTTTGATCTAAATAAGAGAGAGACCAATGCTGAGACACTTTGGGAAGCCAGTGGGGTCTCTGCCCTGCAGACTCTGCAGGTCACATTCCATGATTCCATGCCCTGGTATCTGGGCTATGTGTTGTCACCTCTCTGAGCCTCGGTGGCCCCTCCATGAAACCTCCCTCACTGATCAGGGTAAGGACTACACATTGACAGTGCCTGCAAAGCCCCTCACATAAGGCAGAAACTGGTGACTCCTCCACAAATGGTGATATTGGCAGGAACGGAATCTCCAGCCCCCTTCTGACAGACATCGGCAGATTTCTGGCAACCACATTGCCATCTGAGCAGTCTTCAGTCTCCCTTACATAAAAGTTTATGAGCTGAGTCCTCCTCATTCTTGCCAGTTACTCTTTAACCAAAGCCTCATATGCTGCAGCTGCTCTGTGTGGTCGAATGTAAGAGAGGCAAGAGCTGAGCCAAGGCATACCTGCGTGCACCTGCCAGCACACCACAACATGGCAGCACATGGCTGACCCTGGCAGCTGGCCAAGCTCTGCAGCATACCCTTCTCAGGATAAACTTGCTACATCTTGATCCTCTGTGCTATACCAGCGTGTGTGTGTGTGTGTGTGTGTGTGTGTGTGTGTGTGTGTGTGTGTGT
>NW_012281999.1:0-5696 GCF_000151885.1 Dipodomys ordii
GAGAGAGAGAGAGAGAGAGAGAGAGAGAGAGACTAAACATTGACATATTTTAGTAATTTTTTTCCAAGGTGATTTTTCTCCCTTTTCAGGTGGGTAATTTCCTTTCCTTCTTGTTACTTGGACATATGTTACTAGTTAAATAACAAGAGCAGATAAATCCTGTAATAATAAACACAAGTTTTTGTTTTTTTTTAAGAAAGCCTATGACATGAATTACTTATGCTCTAGGCACAGAAACGACTAGTATGAAATTCAATCCTAATAATAAATGCATTTTTAAAAGTTAGCATTTTGTGTGTATGTGTGATAGTGCTAATTACCACTTACTAAATTGTGATCTATTCCCAAATGCTATAAGGAGGAAAAACTCTAGAAGCACTGCTGAGGTGAAGTGTTATTAAAACACTACTGTGGAATTCTTTTCTCCTTTTTTTAAAGTTAATTTTTTAGCATAACATTTTCATAAAAATAATGAAGTTGAAAAAAGACTTAAAATTTACAAATCATCACAAAGTACACTGAGAGCCAGAAAGATTATCTGGCTTTGCCCAAAGGATACATAATTTAGTTAACACTCTTCCATGAAAAATATATGATTACTAACAAATATGTGATTATTGGGCTGGAGTATGTTCCTTCCTCAATGGATTTTTAACTTACTTGCAACAGAGTTCATGAGAAGAAAGTCAAGTAGTTCTCACTGAGGAGCAATTTAAAATAAAAGTATAATATAAACTATGCAGAATAGAGGGGGGATTGGCAATTTTCTGGTTTTTTTTAATGTTTTAAATGATAACTGAGAGCCAAAGCTGTCTTGTTTCAGTATCCAAGTTTCAATGGCAACACCAAATTTCCACCCCAAATCCTCCAAAAATGTGAGATCCCTTTTTAAAACATCCTAAAGATGACCTTAGCAAACTAGTAATTCCATTACCAACACTATGTAACACAAGTGAAAACAGTGGAAATTGTTGGAATTTTAAAAAATTAGCTTGGGCTAGTATTTAATATTCATAATTTATTATGCTTGAATACGGACATTACTCAACTTCCTTGTTCTTTCACCTACTCCTCTGGATAAACCACAGTTAAAAACCATGTCTAGATATTTACTCATTTAAAAAATGAAATACTACTAATAATACTTGGAAATCAGCACTGTGTCTTGAATGTAACAGCACTCATACATTGTTCAGCACTCATACATTGTAAGAATGAAGGTAAAAAAACAAACATCAAAACAGAACCAATGGAGCTGTATAGAAGATGAGGGAATTCTACTGGGCATCTGGTTTACCTTCAGTATAGACACCCACTTTCTTGAGTTAGAATCCACCAAAACGGATTCATCTATTATTAGTAATGTCTCAAACACAATAGAATAGACATAAACCAAGTATAAAGGGGATTTTTAATTAAATAAAAACATAATTCCAGTGGGGCTAGAAATTTCTAATTGGGAAAAAACAACCTTATGTCCAACTCACATACCTACATGTAAATCATGATGGGTTAACCTAATAACAAAGTAAGAAGTTGCTAAGATTTTTTTTACCATAGCTAAGATATG
Organism: Dipodomys ordii; assembly: GCF_000151885.1. NCBI lineage: Eukaryota > Metazoa > Chordata > Mammalia > Rodentia > Heteromyidae > Dipodomys > Dipodomys ordii. The sequence continues at coordinate 1,571 of NW_012281999.1, forward strand.
GAACCAACCCAGATGCCTTTCAGTAGATGAATGGATCAAGAAAATGTGGTATATATACACAATGGAATTCTAAGCCTCCATCAGAAAAAATGACATTGACCCATTTGTTAGGAAATGGAAAGACTTGGAGAAAATTATATTAAGTGAAGTAAGCCAGGCAGAAAGAAATATAGGTCCCATGGTTTCCCTTATTTGCAATAACTAGTATATGTCTGGGACAAGCAGAAAAGCTTAGAAGAGATGATGCTAAGTGAAATGAACCCCAAGATAGGGACACAAGTGGTTTTTTCTTCCTTGCTATTGTTTCTAACGTATGTATAAGTGATTTTTTTGTTGCTTTGTATGTCCCTCCCCCATGGTATAACCCCTGTTTTCATTGTATTTGATGTTGGTAAAATTTGGAGAGGGGAAGGAAAAAGACAAATTGTTTACGTAGGGATACAGATTGATCCATTGCAACAATGAGATGTACAAGACGCTATGTCGAAAAATGAACTTTATAATTTAGGCGGGGGTTGGAGGTGGGGTGGGTAAGGGGGTGTCATTTGAGGAGGTAGGAGGGAAGGGAGGTAGGGGAAAAACAAAGGAGGAGGCAACAGTGCTGGATAAGAAATGTACTCATTACCTTGCTCATGTAACTGTAACCCCTCTGTACAGATTTTCACAATAAAAAACTTATTTTAAAAAACTACAAAACTATAAAAGTTTGCAAGGGCAACATAAGAGAAAATCTTCAAATGCTTGAAGAAGGTGATGAGTTTTTAATTTTTCCTTAATAATATAGTCAAAGGACAAGTGGATGAAATGCACTTCATCAAAAGTAAATTAAAATTTGGGGAGTGTAGTTGAGGAGGTGGGAGGGCAGGGATGGTGGGGGAAAAACAAAGGAGGAGACAACAATGCTTGATAGGAAATGTACTCATTACTTTGCCCTTGTAACTGTAACCCCTCTGTAGACTATTTTTACAATAAAAATGTATTAAAATAAAAAAAGAAGTTGCTAAGATCCTATATTAAAGGAATACTCAATTCCCTAGAATTCTGCTCTTTAGAGTACAGTGACCTAAGGTGTCTTTTGTATACTATAATTATGACTAGAGAAATGATACTTTTAATAACATAGTCATTATGTAAATCACATACCCACTAATACCTTTCATACTTGGCAATTGCTCACAGGAAAAAAATTATTATGTGATGATTATTACATTATTTTAGAAATATGACACATGTAAAAAGAAAGTAGAATTAACTAATTGCCAATCCCTGGTTTGGGTCATTTGTGGTATTCAGGTACACTGTGCCTTGGTTTACCATTCCTGAACATTCTAAAGATTTTCTGTAGAGCAAAGGGCTCACAGAGCCTTGGTTTTATGGGAATAAAGCACATAATGAACTCCACCTTCCATATAATAAGTCTCCAATGAGTATCAATAACAACATTTATGTCCTTGGACAAAAATGCAATCTCATCATTAGGATCAATATTAAACTTTTAGGGATCCTTTTCTCTGGGAGAATGATGGCAGCTGTGGTCTCTCTTCCCAGGAAAATAAATATACTCAGAAGCATATAGCACTTTATATTTCAATTCAGAGACTTTCTCAGAACCCCGTTTTTATTGGAAGACCATCAGAGCTTCACCTACATCTTCCAACTGTAAAATATTCAAAGATGCAAGGGAGACACAAACATTAGCTATGCATTATGAAAAAGTAGTGACACCTCATCCATAGAGCAGGGCTTTGCATATTGAGATATAAATGTCCCGTTGTTTTAATTACTTAGCAACCATGCAGTAATACTGTGGTAAATACAACTGAAGTAATGAAGCACAAAAACACACCACAGGAGACTTCTGCCTTAGCTTTTGCTGAACAAGAAGGAAACCAACATTTATTCTATGTGCCAGGGACTGGATTAAACCCTTTTGGGCATTACTTCATTTCTTCTTATCCACAATGCCACAATATGGGTCATCAACATTACTGCATTTCAAGTGGAAGGAACTGAGGTTAGTGAATAAAACACAGCCAGCTTGAAGTCCTAGAACTCTGAAGTGATAAGAGTTCAAGGTATAGAATATAGGTCTTACACCATATTCTATAACATTAAAGAGTTCCTAACTAATGAAATGAGGCTTATTCTTATTGTGTAATAAGACTATGAGGAACCTTTCCCCTATAAAATAAAGGTTAACCATGTATGGGGCTGTGAGGCAAATATTTCATATCTTCATTTGGCCTGTGCCTGCCAAAGTTCTATTTCCCAATCCTGAGCTTTTCTCAACAAGACCCAGTGGGATTACCTCCTCCTGTCTTCAGCTCTGTCATGGATTATTAACCAAAACTTGTACTTTTGGACAGCCCTTAAAACACAGCTAGAGGAATGCCGCGGAGAAAATAAACAGATCACCTGTCCTAACCATAAATTTTATAATTACTTATAGTTATCTTCCAGGCATACTTATGCACATTAATAGAGGTCATATAGTAGATACAGCTATTTAAAAGTTTAATCAATCCCATTGCTATTAGAATATATGTATAGACAGTTAAACAAAACAGGATACCAGAGACTAATACCAGAGACACTGCACCAGGAACTATTGGAAACATTTCTCAGAGGCAATCCATTTACCTGAAGCTCATTTAACTGAGCAGTTGGTTGTTTGTTGAATTATCACTTAGAAAACAAAACAACAACAAAACCTGACTCCATTCAGCTCAACAGTGAAACTTCCTTGATTTTAAAAGCCAACTGAGAGAACTCCTCTGTTCTATCACAATTCTCCATCTACCTGATACCCAAAAGTGGAAGAAGAAAATGCCTTTTTTGTGTGTGAAATTCCTACAATCACTTAAATATTCTTCATATATATTGTGGGTTGTGGAGTGTGAGTGTGTGTGTGTGTGTGTGTGTGTGTGTGTGTGTGTGTGTGTGTGTGGTACCAATACTGGGTCTTGAACTCAGGGCCTAATGAGCTCACTTGTTTGTTTTTTTGCTCAAGGCTGCCACTCTACTACTTGGCCCACACCTAAATGTCCAGCTCTTACTGATTAATTGGAAATAAAGAGTCAGGCTGGCTTCATATCTGAACTGACTTTCTGTCCAGGCTGGCTTCATACCTGAACTGCAATCCTCAGATCTCAGCCTCCTACCACTGGTGCCTGGACATCATATATTTTTTTATTTAGGGGTTGAGGACTCAAGCCCTCAGTACAGAGTTAAACACTGCTTAACACTGTGTCCATACATCTTCTAGGGAAAAAAAGGAGATAATAACACACTCTTCAAACCACTTATCACCATGAACAAAAGCTCAACTCTGAGGGAAGGAATGCAAAGGTGAACTCAGTCACTGTGACAAGGTTAACTTAGTCCAAGACAGCAGAATCTGTATCATGTGAAATTCATAACCCTCTGCACTTCATACACTTAATGTAGTAGTAAGTAGCAGCATTATCACTTTCTTGGCAAATAAGCCACCAAGTCCATCAAGAGTTTCTATGTTCAAATCAATGTACATGAGAGCTTGCCACATGTGCCTAATTTTGGGTCCCCATGTTTTTCTCTTCATTTTCCATTTGGGTCAGAATGACCTCCGTAGGGCAGAGGGCAGAATCTGATGTCAAGTCATAGGTCAAAGGGGAGACATAAGCTGACATTAGCCTAACTGTCATGTTATTGAAGTAAGCTAACAAGCAGTTCTTTTGTATTTACCTGATTTACTCAGGCAATATAATAAGAGAAGCTATTTAGAGGTCAAAGGGCATCCTGCTTATGTCATTGCATTTGGATAGCTATAATATTGATTTATTTCACCTGCTCAAATCATTTACATTTCTATAATGGTGAGATTTATAATAAAAAGTCTTTACCATCAGAAACAACCTATTATTAATTATTTAGAGATGAAGTTGTTAAAAGTTTAGTCTTCTGATTTTTTTTTCTTTTTATTTTGGGTCCGGTCGTTGGGCCTGAACTCTGGACCTGGGCGCTGTGCCTCAGCTCTTCAGCTCAAGGCGTGCTCTACCACTTGAGCCACAGCGCCACTTCCGGCTTTTTTCTTTTTGCTTATGTGGTGCTGAGGAATCGAACCCAGGGCCTCGAGCATGCAAGGCAA
>NW_012282000.1:0-1302 GCF_000151885.1 Dipodomys ordii
TGCTGCACGATTGCGCCTGCATAGATCTGCCCCGCTTGCAAACATTCAGACATGGCAGCCAGATAGGCTGGTCCCCGTAGGACATTGCCAGCAGACTGGTTATATCTGCTTCCCGTTCTTCTCACCCGAGGGCTACTGATTCCAGGTTTGAGGGCTAAACTCTACTCAACCGGAGCACTGAGTTGAACCTCTACTTATGGCACTCTGTGAAAATTTGGAGAACTAGACCTCAGTTGTTTGTCTTGCGACCACTGTACATCCAGCACTGTGGACGGCACTCTTACATCTGGCTCTAATTAGTCCACGGTTGTTTTCAGCGGAATGACTTCCGGCAGGAACACTCAGAATGAGGTTGTGAGTTATTGCAAAATAGGAGCGTTTCACTGCTTTCAAGGCTTCTTAGGAAGAATTCTGTATCTTATTTCTTTCAGGACTCTGGCCATTCCGGGTGAGCATCAGCTTCTAAATCCCCCGTGGTTTCTTGCACAGCCGTGAGGTTTGGCCAGGGTACACAGTTTTCGTTGCTGCACAATTGTGCCTGCATAGCTCTGTCGGGTTGCAAACATTCAGGCGTGGCAGCCAGATAGGCTGGTCCCCGTAGGACACTGCCAGCAGACTATTTATATCTGCTTCCCGTTCTTCTCACTTGAGGGCTACTGATTCCAGCCTTGACGGCGAACCTCTACTCAACTGGAGCAGTAAGTTGATCCTCTACTTATGGCACTCTGTGAAAGTTTGGAGAACTAGATCTCAGTTGTTTGGCAGGCGACAACACTGCCTACATCTGGCTCTAATTAGTCCACTGCCTACATCTGGCTCTAATTAGTCCACGGTTGTGTTCAGCCCAATGACCTCTTCCGGGAACACTCAGAATGAGGATCTGAGTTATTGCAACATAGGAGCATTTCACTGCTTTCAAGGCTTCTTAGGAAGAATTCCGAAATCTTGCTGCCTGCAGGCCTCAGGCTGATCCGGGTGAATATCTCCTTGTAAATCCCACGTGGTTTCTTGGACACCCATAAAGTTTGGCCAGGGTACGCAGTTTGCATTGCTGTACAATTGGGCCTGCATAGCTCTGCCGCGGTTGCAAACATGCAGGCGTGGCATCAAGATAGGCTGGTGTCCATAGGACACTGATAGCTGACTGGGTATATCTGCTTCCCGTTCTTCTCACCAGAGGGCTACTGATTCCAGCTTTGACGGCTACAGTCTATTCAACCGGAGGAGTAAGCAGAACCTCTACTTATGGCACTCTGTGAAAGTTTGGAGAACTAGAGCTCAGTTGTTTGGCTCCCGACCACA
>NW_012282001.1:0-2150 GCF_000151885.1 Dipodomys ordii
CCTTGCATGCTCAAGGCCCTGGGTTCGATTCCTCAGCACCACATAAGCAAAAAGAATAAAGCCGGAAGTGGCACTGTGGCTCAAGTGGTAGAGCGCTAGCTTTGAGCTGAAGAGCTGAGGGACAGTGCCCAGGCCCAGAGTTCAGGCCCCATGACCGGACCCAAAAAAAAAATATTTTGGAAGTATTTATATACCAGAAATAACACAGAGAAGTAGCTTGATTGGATTAACACTGTTTGCTTTATTTATATATGGTATATGAGATATTTACCTTTAATGGCAAGAGTTTTGCCTGTATATAGACTGACTCCATGGTTGACCAAATACAACTATTGATGGCGACAGAGACTCAGCTATATTTTACAAGATTTTATCTGCAGTTTGTTTGCATACTAAGCTAGTTTGCAGTTTATTTCATAGGAAATTGATGTAAGAAAGTAGGTTTATGCAAAATTTCATTTCATTTGATTAAACCAATCTGTAGTATAGGAAGTCTATGATCCAGAGTTACAGTCTAGATAAGGTCAACAGATAAAAGACCAGTTGGAAACACTGAATGAAGAGGATCTTTTAAGAACTCTACACTGCTCAGGAAAATGTAGAGGACAAAAGAAGACAGTGACTTTTGAAGAGGGGATTTAAGTGCTCCTCTCTTCAATGGAACAGAAGGTGTTCACTGCTAAGAAGGCATAGATGGAGAGCTGGCTAAGTGGCCAGGGGTGAATGAATGGCTCCTAGATTCGGGGAACTGTGCCAGCACTGGAAACTGAGAACAAGGCTGGTGGTGGCTGAGAGTTAGCAGGTTTTCAGGCATGACTGGGATTTCTGTCTCTTCAGTGTTATTCCACACCATGTATAATAAACATGAACTCTACTGCAGTCGGGCACATGACATTTCACATTACTCTTTTTCTAAATCTAATTAGATCAGACTTTGAGCCCATATGTGCCAGGCTGGGATAAGCATCAGAGTTTTAAACAGTGAAAAACTGAAAAGTAGAATTCGAAAGCGAAGCGCAGAATCGTAACAAGCAGCAGAAACATACGGTATTTGTTATATGCTTATTAAATTTTTTTCTGGTAAACTCCTTGATAGTATGTCACAGTTAAGCATGTGCTCTGCTTTAGATATTCCCAGACATGATAGAAGGGGAGGGAGAGAAATTAATTGCCTAGGGAAAGTTAATGGAAAATCATACTGATATAGAGTCTACCATTTGCTATGACATTAGTCACCGTCAAAGAACACATAAATTCTGTAGTCATCACAAGGAAAAGATTTTCCTAATTCTCCTTCCCCGTGTCTCACTCCAGTGTTCTCTGTTCTCTGTTCTTCTCTGTAATACTTTGAATTTGTTTAACATTGAATCTACTGCCCAAACTAATCACTGTCTTCTTTGTGATGTCCTGATGGATGTAATATGTTGTTTTTACTTGTAGATAGCATCTAATTGGGCATGAGTACATAATACACTGGAATTAATAATCCAGAACTATTTTGACTTACTGTCATGGTTTTCACAAAAATAAATAAGTAGCAGATACTAAGGAAAAAGAACAAGTATGCATTTTTTATGTATAAGTAGGGAAAAAAGGGACAGTTTTACAGTTAACCAAGGATATATAATTGCTGTTATCTGCATTAAATTGATCTTAAATTCACAGGTTGCTGAGGTACTGGAGTCACTTGAATATTAAAATAGATAAAGAAACATTTAGGGAGGTATTGTCATTTACGAAAAGGACTAGTTAAGAGAAAACCAACTCACAAAATGACAAAGGAAGTATATTATATTAAAAAAACTATTATGATCAATACTTGTTTAAAGGAGATAGGAAATGAAATCAAAATAAAAGTAATAAAGACAGACTTTTCTGGTATGGTCAACAGAATAACACAATGAACCAGTACCACCTCCCCTAAACTGTAAATGATACGGATTGTATCCCAGGAAGTTTATACTTGTGGATTTCATGTTTTTTTCCCTAAAAATATAATAATCCTGAAGTGATTATTAAATTTCTTTTCACTTAGAAAAAAGTTTCATTTTCGTTATCCGGGCTTAACCCTAGTATGAAATGGAATGGTAGGAGTTTTATTTTTTTCAATATCTCTTTTCTTTTCTTTTTCTTTTCTTTTCTTTTTTTTT
>NW_012282002.1:0-2346 GCF_000151885.1 Dipodomys ordii
AGGAGGCTGCAATGCTTGGTAAGAAATGTACGCATTATCCTGCCCATGCAATTGTAACCCCTCTGTACAGTATGTTCACAAATAAAATAAAATGAAATTAAAAAAATAAAAAAAGAAATGTACTCATTATCTTGCCCATGTAATTGTAATCCCTCTGTACAGTATTTTCAGAATAAAAAAATAAAAAAGAAATATAAAAAAAAAATCGTTAATTCTGAACAACAAAAAAATCCCAGCAATTAACTTTCCTGGCACTAGAGGTCACTAAATTCAGATTATGATGAAGCTACTGCATTTCTGCTAAAAGTAGAAATATGAAGGGGAGACAGCCAGATAGCTAATCTACAATCCAATCTTCCATGTGTAGAGACCAAAGTAAATTCTATTCTCAGGGATATCCAAATCATAACACCAAGTATTAAAAAGTCCCAGTTTTCAATGTAAACCAACAAACGTGTAAGCTTTCTAGTAAATAATGAACATAAATGCCTTTATGTACACGTGGGAACATTCAGACAAAATAAAGCCATACGGGATTAAACTCTGCTCCTTTCGTGTTTTGCATTTCAAAGGTCACATAGGATCAAAGTATCACGTTAATTATTTGTGGGCCCTTTTCAGAACGCAAATAAATTAGCATGTAATTCAAGGATGAAGTAGTTTGTGGGCACAGCTGCTATGCTATCAAAGTGGCCCTAGGTGACCAGAGATGTGAGTTGTTTCAAACGGGGCTCTGCTTGCCAGTCACTGCCTGTACAGCTTCACTCTGAAGTTTCTATTTCTTTGCACAGGAGGCTTCCAGGGCCTTTGGCAAAAGTCACCTATCTATTAGTGGCTTGCTGTAGTTGCTCTGTCATGTCCATCAGACCACGTGATTCTTAGGCAGCACATCATTGGCACACTCCCTTCAAACAGAGATCATGTCCATTTGTGAATCATACAGCTGTCTGAGCTAGCTTTTCTAATCCCAACGAGGTAGTCATTTTCTTCACTTTGTAGGTCCTCCCTGACCATCTCCTATAAAGCTGGTCAGCCTCTTCATATATGAACACGGAATGCAAGAAAACATGAGAAATAGGTGCTTGGTACCTCATGTTCTTGATGCCATAGCGAATAGTACAGACTTTATTCAATCTCAAATTCTCTAAACGTTAAATGAAATCACTGTTCATAAATATTGTAACTAAAATATTCAGTGCATTGTGTTAAATCTAGCTTGAACAGAAGAGAATAGATACAATTGAACTCTACAAAAAAATCTAGTAAAGAAATAATTTTAAGGAACGTTCACAACTACTCATAATTCATACATCTCAGTTCATTATCCATGCAAAGGTATTTGCCATAGGGAAATGTGTACTTTCTAAATACATTGTGGGGTACAGAGGGGTTACAATTACATGAGCAAGGTAATGAATACATTTCTTATCAAGCATTATTGCCTCTTCCTTTGTTTCCCCCTCCCATCCCATCCCATCTCCCCTTCCCTCAGAACCCTCCCTCTCTTCTCTCCCCTCCCTCCCCCTCTCTCCACACCAAAGTAATAAAGTTCATTTTTTGACATAATGTCTTGTACATCTCATTGTTGCAATGGGTCTACCTGTATCCCTATTTAAACAATTTGTTTTTTCCCTTCCCCTCCCCAAATTATACCAACATCAAATACAGTGAAAACAGGGGTTATACCATGGGGGAGGGACATACAAAGCAATCATCTTATAAATGTGTTAGAAACAATAGCAAGAAAAAAAACATTTGAGTCCTTATTTTGGGGTTCATTTTGCCTAACATCAACTTATCTGACCATTTCTGATTGTCTCAGACATACACTAGTTATTGCAAATAAGGGAAACCATGGACCTATGTTTCTTTGGGCCTGGCTTACTTCACTTAATATAATTTTTTCCAAGTCTTTGAATTTCCTAATGAATGAGGCAATGTCATTCTTTCTCATGCAGGCATAGAGCCCCATTGTGTATATATACCACATTTTCTTGATCCACTCATCTACTGAGGGGCATCAGGATTGGTTCCATTTCTTAGCTATGGTAAATAATGCTGCAATAAACCTAGTTGTACTGGTAGCTTTAGTATCACTCCAAATGGATCAAAGACCTCGGAGTCAAAACAGACACCCTGAAAACATTACATGACAGAAAAGGAGGTACCCTATTCTCCTTGGCACAGGCCAAAATTTTCTTAATAGAGAACCAGAAACACAACAAATCAAAGAAAGGTTGGACAATTGGGATTGCATGAAATTGTAGAGCTTCTGCATGGCAAAGGACATAGCTAGCAAGATCAATAGAAAGCCCATGGATTGGGAGAAGATCTTCACTACCCTTA
>NW_012282003.1:0-1107 GCF_000151885.1 Dipodomys ordii
AATTTGTATCTCAGCTGGGTGTTGGTGGCCACAACAGACAAAAAAAGTCATAACTCTAGGAATTTTGGAAGAGCTACAGTCTATATTTACCGACAGACTTTTTCTCTTAATCATCTGATTATACTTAGATGAGTGTAGCCTGTAACTGCATCAGTGTTGAATTGTTCATTATTTAGTCTTTCTCACATTTCATTGAACAGCTGATGTATATCCATTAAAGTAGTCTTTCAGCATTCCAATCCTGCTCTTCATCATCTGCTTTGTGATGCTGGTGCTAGACCTATACAATCTACTCATCTGTATTTTCAGCAAGCTCCATATTAAGTGTTGTCAAGTAAGAGTTTCTGCAAATGCAGAAAACTTAAACAAAGGAACCAATAGAAAATCATGAATTTGCTTACTTCCAAGGAGAAATTTTTGTCATCCTTCCCCTCCAAAGAACTGATGTGTCATCTAGATATGTATTGTTGATTTATTTATATATTGAGTGTGTATTCTGTGCTAGGGTATAATGGCTGGAAAGCGCAAGGGAAGGGGTAGCATTATCCCAAAAGAAATGTACTCTTTGCCTGATGTATGTAACTGTAACCCTTCTGTACATTACCTTTATAATAACAAAAAATTTAAGGATGATATAACTCATATAAGTCATAATCTTGTGGAACTAGCATCCTAGCAAAGAATAAACTATACCACAGCTACATAAGTAAATTTTTTGTTAGAAAGTAATAAAGAACTAAGGGGAAATGAACTTTACAAATATTATTCATAAAGGAAATGGCTACAGCAAAAGTCCTAGGGCAGCATATATTCAAAGGCTAGCAAAAAAATCTGGAATAAGCAAAGGAAGGGATAAGAAGAGTTGAAATTAGTGGTAGTAGGAATTTTATGCAAGGAATGCCCTGTGGACCACTGTAAGAATTTCGACTATAACTGAGGTGGAGCAATGGTGTAGGTTTTGAACAACAGAGTGACTTGATCATAGTGATAGAAGGACCACTCTAGCTAATGTATGAAAAATAGAAGGTGAGGGCTGGGAAGGTGGCTCAGCGGTAGAGCAGTTGCCTTGCATGCTCAAGGCCCTGGGTTCGATTCCTCAGCACCACA
>NW_012282004.1:0-2615 GCF_000151885.1 Dipodomys ordii
TGGGCGCTGTCCCTCAGCTCTTCAGCTCTTCAGCTCAAGGCGAGCGCTCTACCACTTGAGCTACAGCGCCACTTCCGGTTTTCTAGTGGCTTATTGGAGATAGGAGTCTCACAGTCTTTCCTGCCCGGGCTGGCTTTGAACTGCGATTCTCAGATCTCAGCCTCCTGAGCAGCTAGGATTACAGGCGTGAGCCACCGGCGCCCGGCCCCATAAGACTCTTATCTCCAATAAACCATCAGAAAACCAGAAGTGGTGCTGCGGCTCAAGTGGTAGAGTGCTCACCTTGAGCTGAAGAGCTGAGGGACAGCGCCCAGGTCCAGAGTTCAAGCTCTATGACTGACCAAAACAAAAAACTGGCAGCTTTCAGTCTACGCTCCAGTCTCTGGAAGAGGGAGAAGGGGTTGGAGTTGAAGGTGGTCACCAATGATTTCCTCGAGCCAGATTCCATACAAGTCACAAAAATGGAGCGGTTGGGGAGCTCCTGACTACCCTCAGGACAGAGACATTAATCTGGGCATTCATTTGTTCGTTTCTATCCTTCCTAGTAAAACTGTAATAATAAGCATAGCATGCTCTCCAGAGTTCTTTGAGTCATTGTAGCAACTAGAAAGACTGCAAGGTGGGGGAGGGTGGGAACATTCTACTTTGTAGCCAGCTCAGACTGAGGCATGGGTAACCTGTGGAAAGCAGGACCCACCTTTCAACCTGTGGGCTCTAGTGACACTTGTCAATACTGTTGAGCTGAATTGAATTAATAAGAGTAGCAGTTAGAGTCAGGATTGATTGGTATCAGGAGGAAACAAGAAACAACTAAAAGCACTCTTTAGAAAATGACAGAACATTTTTTTTAATTTAAGAGATTTAGCTATTGCCTGGTGATAAAAAGTAACATAATTTATGTGTGGATTGAGAACCTGTAGCCACTATGCTTGGGGTTAAAGGGTTTCAGATTGCAGTTTTTCAGGCTTTGGAAATACTTGCATAGACTACCAGTTGAACATGCCTAATCTGAAAATACGAAATCCAGAGTGCTCCAAAATCCAAAGAGTCAACCCTTGTGAATATCATACTAGCGCTCTAGATTACGTGTTCCTAAAGTTGAGCCTTGTGTGCCCTGGATGAGTTCTGAGGTGTGATTGTATGAGATGTACGGGCACTGCTGCTCACATGGCGCACTCTTTGACAGCAAACTTTGTAACTGGAGGAAGGAGAGCTCTAAAATGACCGGAAGTGCGGCAAGGCTCATATAGACCAGCCAGCTTCATCAGCATTTGCTGTCACCGTCAAGTTGTATGAGTCACACTTTTACACAACGGGCAGCACATTGCCACCAACATGCACCCCATTATGTTGTGACACAGCGTGGAGGCTGAGGTCAGGAGCATCCAGATGGTGTAGTGCAGCTAGGGTTAAAAAACCCAAATACTCATGAGACCAAATCTCAACCGAAAGCTGGGCATGGTGACGCACTCCTGTAGTCTCCACTAGTGTGGGGAGTGTAACTCGGAGGATGGGTGGTGGAAGTCTCAAGCTCCCTCGTTTCTCATTCTCGTCCTGCGCCTCGTCCTGCGTTTGCTGCCTAATGGACAGTGTGTATATAAAATGCAAAATGCAGAGAACGCATGTGAAATTATTAAACAGCAATAGCTTATTCTAGTCTTTTCCTGTGTAACTATCAAAATGTGTTATTAGTAGGCTTATGTAATTCAATCTGTTTTATAGCTTTATGTATCATTAACATTTCCCTTCTCAAAAACATGTGTTTGCACCATTGTACTGTGTAGTGCTTTAATCATGGACTTTAATCTAGATTCCATTGTTTACCATTTTGTGAGCCACTTAATGAGCTGTTAAGCCTCAATACAATTTTTTTTTGGGGGGGGCGGTCAGTCATGGAGTTTGAACTCAGGACCTGAACACTGTCCTGAGATTTTTTTTGCTTAAAGCTAGCATTTTACCACTTGGAGTCACAGCATCGCTTCCAATTTTCTGTGGTCAGAGATAAGAGTCTCCTGCACCTTCTTGCCTTGGTTGGCTTTGAACTGCAGTCCTCAGATCTCTGCCTTCTGAGTAGCTAGGATTATAGGCATGAGCCACCAGCACCAGAGACTTCACTGTAATTATTGGTTGACATTGTTTTTTGGAGCACCTTAAACCCATTATCTTTGTGAATTTTCAAGTTTTTCTTAGGAAGTAATTTTACAACTACTACTGATGATCTAGAATTTTTCATTAAGGATGTTATTTTAAGTCTAAACTCTACTTGGGCTTGCCAATTTGGAAAAGTAAAATATATTCCCTATTCTTAAATTTTTTTAGCCTGCAATGCTGTTGAATTATTCGTTATTTCTTAAAATAACTTCTTTGGGGCCTTGAACTCAGACCCTGTGTACTGTCCCTTAGATCTTTTTGCTTAAGGCTGGTACTCTACAACTTAAGACGCAGCTCAGGCCCGGCGCTGGTGGCTCACGCCTGTAATCCTAGCTACTCAGGAGGCTGAGATCTGAGGATCGCTGTTCAAAGCCAGCCCGGGCAGGAGAGACCGTGAGACTCCTATCTCCAATAAACCACCAGAAAACTGGAAGGGGCGCTGTAGCTCAAGTGGTAGAGCGCTA
>NW_012282005.1:0-6225 GCF_000151885.1 Dipodomys ordii
CCTTCCTTCCTTCCTTCCTTCCTTCCTTCCTTCCTTCCTTCCTTCCTTCCCTTTTTGGATTCATTTCTAATTGTTTGTTGCCTTAAGTTTTGCTCAAAATCACTTACATAGCCTATGAGCCACAGACAGAAAGCAGGAGAGATCCATTCTCGGGCATGGATTCCACAGTCAATCCATATGGCATTTTTGGCTTTTTGTTCTTTTCCAGAAACCTACATAAATAAAAACCATAACTCATCAATCACAGGAAGTCTTGGGATAATAACTTTCCTTTAGGTGGTACTTACACTTACTCCTTTTATCAGATATGTAGCATATGTCTTGTTCTCTATATTCATTTGGGAATTCTGAACAATAACTTAGAAGATGGTGAGATTAAGGGACACTGGTTTAGGTCATACTTTTGGTGTGAGTTGGGACTAATGTGTGAGATCAGTGCTTTTGACCTGAAGTTCTTTTTGTCACCACCCCCTGCAATTACCTAAACACACAGCTGTGGGTGGCAGTATAAAAGCAGAATCGAGAGCTAATGCTTCGAGTGTAACTTCACACCTTAGTTTCAGGTAAATAGGTGAGTGTTGAATAGCATCCTGGTAGGAGTAGACAGACACACACTAGGGACAAAAGTGCCCTCCTCCTTTCCCTAGAATGCACACATTTTGCATGCAGGCTGTTTCTCCTCACAAACAAACTTACACATCTCATTTCACACAAACAGACCATCAGATGAAGAGTTTTGTTGTGCATCATGATATGTCTGGCTAGCACAAGGTGTTCATTCTCAATGGCAGCCTTTGATGTCTTACAGGAGTTCCCAATGCCCCCCAAATTGATCATAATTTATTTAATCACAATTTTAGATCATGAGAGGAAGGAAGGAGAATTATAAAGTGAAACAAACATGTAGAGTTTTCAAAACAAGAGTTAAATATTACCATCGACACCATTCCAGGAAGTTCCTTCCCTCCAATATGGAGCTAGCAACAAGGAAGTCAAATGGCCACCCATAGCCACATTGTACAATCAAAGAGAACCTAGATGATTGGATCTACTCAATGTCAAGAAAATGCTGAGTCGTCTAGATCAGTTGTCTTGCTTGTTATTTTAAGCAGTTGGCTCTGATTTTGACATTATGGAAGAACTCCATAGACATTAGTTTTACATCCTCCGTCAAGTAAAAGTAGAACCTACAAGCATCCCAGATGCACGCTTTTCCAATATGTGCATTCCAAGAGGTGCATATAACATGGCTGAAATAAATGTCACAGGCAGGTGCAATGATTCACAGATCTAATCTGGTTATTCAACCCACCCAATAAGAGGACTGGACATTTCACATACCAGCCTTAACTCTGCAAGTTCTTGTCCATGGCAGATCAAAAGTGAGAAATTCTAATGCTGCCAAAGAGAAGAGAGGCTCATGTATCATAATTTTGTGTAGATTCTGTCACTAAACCAAATGCATTTTTCCACTGATGCCATTTTTCAAAGATTTTATTTATTTAAGGGAGAGAGTGATGGAAATCAGAACTACAAAATTAGAAGCTATAACAGGCAGGAAGTCTTACCAATATGGCTACAATTTTTCCAGATGCCATGTATACTACCTTTAGTAAGGTCAATTGATTAAAGAAAGAAAACATCCTATCTAAGGGAAGGCAGGTTGAGAAATTCTCTTCTATAAAATTTTGCAACTGAAATGGCCACAGGGGAAGTGAGCAGAGCAGGAGACATGACGTGAGCCCCACTGCAAAGAACTCCAAAGAACCCTTTCCTACATTTGATTGTTTGGTTCTTACCTTAGTTTCAAAAGCAACACTATCTTTGTCTAGTAATATCTTACTTTCTTTCAACTTATCTCCATTTTTCCCATCTTCTTCTTTCTCTATATACCTTCCTGTATCTGTCTGTCTCTGTCTCTTTCTTTGCCTCTGTCTTTCTCTTTCTTTCTGTGGTAGTGATGTAAATAAAACAGGGACTTGAAAAATAATCCAGACCACTTCCTTCATTTAGTCAGTGTTCATACCCATGGGAAGGTAAATGGCTTGTGTAACATCACACAAAAACA
This sequence comes from Dipodomys ordii, assembly GCF_000151885.1. Classification (NCBI taxonomy): domain Eukaryota; kingdom Metazoa; phylum Chordata; class Mammalia; order Rodentia; family Heteromyidae; genus Dipodomys; species Dipodomys ordii. The sequence continues at coordinate 2,069 of NW_012282005.1, forward strand.
CACAGAGCTGATGCTACCACCAGGACTGCTGCTCCTCCTCTTCTTCCTCCTCTTCCTCCTCTTTTTGGTGTTTCAAGACCATCTGTATCCTGGACCAGCTTCAAACTCTCAGTCTTCCTACTTCAGTCTCCAAGTTGCTGGGATTATAGACATGAACCACCATTCCCAGCTATAACTGGGAATTCCATTCTTAATCTATCACTTCATGATTAAAGGGGAAAAATGAAAGGTAATAATAAATTTCTAAACAGCTAGCTATTAAGGTTGAGGACTACCTAGAATACAGATACTTCTAGAGCACAAAGAAAATAAGATTCAAAGTATAACAAACCCTGTTGGAGAATTGATCCCCCTTTAAGGTGAAAGGTCAAAGAAGACTGTCCTCACAACATACCTTTAAAACATACAGTGGGTGTTTTTCGTAAGAGGATCCAATGTGGATTTTTGTAAGCATGTCAGGGTATTGTGCAGTCATACTTTCTATCCAAGAATAGATCTATCCAAACAGAAACCAGAAGTTAGTAGCAGTACAGGTGCAGAAGATGTTCTGATCAAAGGAAGCAGACAACTTCCTTAGAGAAAGGAGATTCTTCTAAAACCTTTGTATTGGTTGGCAAATATATTTGTTTCAGCACAGTACACATTCTATGGCATTTTGTCTAAGAATCTCTATTAAGCAAATATAGTCATATACTTGTGTTTTCCTCCTGTGTCAATTCAACTTTTTCTTGAAGCTGTGCTAAAGAAAATTAACTTTAAAAAAAACCAAATAATTAAAATCTACTTTGGAAAAACACTTTAAAATACTGTGTTTAAAACATTTCCCTCTCCCTACCAACCTTCACATAGCGGTGTCATATTCCTCTTCTTCATTTTGCCAACCACCTACTTAGCCTCTCCAGCAGCAAGCTTGTACAGTGTTGTTGGTGATTAATGGTGATGAATGGCTTATGTGGAATAAAAAGGGTACGGAAGGCAAAAGAGTGTTTGTTTGTTTGGTAATACAATTGAACTCAGGGTCTAAGTGCTGTTGCTCAAGGTTAGTTGCTCTACCACTTGAGCCACAGCACCACTTCTGGATTTATACTGATTCATTGGAGATAAGAGTCTCACGGACTTTCCTGCTTGGGCTGGCTTCGAACTGCGATTCTCAGATCTCAGCCTCCTGTGTAGCTAGGATTATAGGCATGGGCCATCAGGGCCCAGCAGTTGTGGTTTTCAGGCCTCCATCACTCAGCCAAGCACATAGTTGCTAGATAAAAGCACACTGTGTTCTGGTTTAATTCACTGGAAGGTATCAGATATTTTTAAAGATTAAGTCAAGCCAACCCAAGGAAGAAAGTCTTCGAGATTCTTATCTCTAATTAACCACCAAAAAAATCTGGAAGTGGAGCTGTGGCTCAAAGGATAGAGTACTGGCCTCAAGTAAAAATGCTGATAGACAAGCACCCAGATGATGAATTCAAAGCCCAGGAGCTGGCACACATTAGATAGATAGATAGATAATTTAGGCATTCACATGAAGTGAGACCAGAGGACAAGACTCAGGGGAAGAACAAAAGGTTCAATGCCTCTATGCCTCTGGTCACAAAAAATAATATTTATTGAAATGAAAAATAAAAAATAAAATTGTTATTTCCTAAATCCTACATGTCATAAAGGCATGGATGTTGTCTCTAATAGTTTCTTGGTATCTAGTCAAAGATAACTTTAAAATATAGGCAAGATAGTGGCATACTCCTAAGAAAGAACAGAATTCATCAAGATGTTTTAACTACTGGGGTTTACTGTATCAAAGAAAAAGTTTCCTGAGGGATTTATTCTTTGGCTAATAAATATGAGGAAATGGTTCTTTGTGTACTGTGTAAAATCCAAAGCTGAGGGCAATCAAATATCAGCAACATACTAGATTTCCTCTAGAAAAAAAACTGGAGTGTATAAATATGAATAGAAAATAACCCTGTTGCTCAGCACCGGTTGCTCATGCCTGTAATCCTAGCTACTCAGGGGGCTGGGAATTGAGGATCAAGGTTCAAAGCCAGACCAGGATGAAAAGTCCATGAGGCTCTTCCCCTCCTCCCCCTCATGAGACTCTTATCTCCAATTAACCACCAGAAAACTGGAAGTGGCGCCATGGATCAATCAGTAAAGCACTTGCCTTGAGCTGAAGGGCCCAGTGTATAAGCCCCACAACTGACAAAAAACCTCAAAACAAACAAACAAAAAACAACGCTGTTTCTTAAAGGTTAAAACACAGTTATCATCATCATCATCATCATCATCATCATCATCATCATCACTGTGTTCGTTTAAAAATGTTCCCCTTTTGGGGAATTGAATGCACTTACTTGTAGTGTATTAAATATAACATATTGTTTTAATTCAGTGACGTAGTCTAGCAATTATTCAGTAAGAGTAAAATTAGGATAATGATCCAAGAAGACACATATAATTGAGCTGGTAATTTTTTGTGTGGCAGTTTCAATGAAAAGATCCTGTTCTTTATTTTCTATTGTTCCCTAGAATGTGGTGTGGCTTCCAGATGCTTGAGGTACTCTTGGACTTGGATAGACAATCTGTTTAGAAGCCATTTACCAAATATGACACAACTTATCCCAGGCAAGAGATCTACAACACGATGAATAGCCATCTTATCATCAACCTAAGTGTGATTCTTCTTTCTAACCATCCTCCACCAATTATGATCCTCGAATAATGTCTAGTGGTTGAAAGAGCCATGCTAGCTAAGTGAAAACAGTCACATTGGAGCCCAAGGCAGTGACTTACTTCACTTAGTGAGTGATAGTGTTCATAGTATAACGAGGAGGCCCGGGGACTGATTGTGTCGTTGGAGGTCTGCTGTCGTATAACATCTTCTACATCTTCCATCAAGATGCTAGGTGATGAAACAGAGAGATAATTGGTTTCCAGGCCAAGCACTGACTTCCCCACATGGCCCACTGCAGATACAACAAGTCATCTTGGGGTTAACGTCCCTAACACCTCTGAAGTAAAATACCACTCCACTCTGTGACAAGCTGAATTCATAAACCTTTTCAGAGAAGCTAAGTGGGCCCTGGAGAGAAGGTAGTGTCTATGAGGAATGGTTCCTGGACCACCCAGCCTTCCCCTTCCCTACCAACACCTACATATCTTGTGAGATTTAGGATGTTTTACACGAACACAGGGATGAATGGATACCTTGCTTTAATGCAGAGCATAGCTCATTATTCTGCTTCCAGTTAAGGATTCAGGAGACACAGAAAGCGTTCTCCTTTTGCTTTTCATCAACCTACACCATATGATTTGCTGTGCCAAGGATAATCAAATCTCTTGTAAAATAGAATTACAGACAGAAAGAAGATATAAGATGGGAATCTTATTTAAGTGATTAACCTGGGAAACAAACTTTCGACTGAATAAAGACATTCTCATCACCTGGGATGAACCATTTTAAGTGAATTATAGAATTAACACAAGTCTCTTCACTTTATTGAGGCCAATGTCAAAAGCCAAGTATCATCAAGGTTCGAGTTAGAATTCTAGCTTCACTGCATTTGATCTTGCTGTAAGAAAGTTCCTTATAAAATATGTTGCCCAAATATGCTGGCATATTGGGGCAAGGTACCTTACAAGGTTCAGTAAAAACTAAGAAATGTAAAGCCAAGTGACAGTGGTATCCACCGGTAATCCTAGCTACCCAGGAGCTTGAAAACAGGAGATGGCATTTCAAAGCCAGCCTGCAGGAAAGTCCAAGAAGCTTCAAGTCTAGTTAGTCAGCAAAAACCCAGGCTGGAGGTGAGTGATAGGGTAAGTGACAGCTGTGTGTGAAAAAAGTGAAGCTGATATCAACACACACACACACGTGCACACACATACACACACATACACACATCCCACACAAATGTTAAGTATTGCATTTGTAGATTAACTTGGCATAGTTTCTAGAAGGCAGTAAACACCTATAATATGTCATTGATAGTTATTCTAGCATGTTATCCAGAGGTTGCATTGGCCTTAAGAAGTTAGGGCAGGGCTGGGAAGGTGGTTCAGTGGTAGAGCGCTTGCCTTGCATGCTTGAGGCCCTGGGTTCGATTCCTCAGCACCACATAAACAGAAAAAAAGCCGGAAGTGGTGCTGTGGCTCAAGTGGTAGAG
>NW_012282006.1:0-1585 GCF_000151885.1 Dipodomys ordii
AAGCTATTCCTGCTGCCTTAAGCCCAAGGTCAGGACCTTGAGTGTATTATCTGCAGGTGTGTATGTGTGTGTATTATCAACAACTGTGTGTATATGTATTATCACTAGGTGTGTATATTAGTGTGTGTGTGCACGTGTGCTTGCGTGTTTTGGATATGGTCCATATGGGGCCAGTGGCTGAATGCTCATCTAGAACATTCTTCCATGGGCCCCAATCTGGAACACAGAGTCCTGAGGCCTCACATGACACTTTGCTCTCCTCCAACAAGTTGAGAACCTGTCCGAGACCCATGGCTGTGCAGGAGAAACTAGAACTGAAAGTGAATCTAGACCATGACTCAAATTGTTATACACAATAAGCACCATGTCCAAACTGTCTCCCCAGATCCCCAGGTCCCGATGTGCTGGACACCTGCAATCCAGCTGGGTGCATTTTCTCCCCTTTTCCAAGAAATCATTCCACCCTCCTGTCATACCTACAGCTTTACCTGTGCTGCCCGCTGCCTGGCTGAGCATCTGCCTCCCCTCCTTGCAGGCTTCCCCCCTAGCCTGCTACCTGCTCTGTTGGAACCCCAGTTAACCTGGATCACAGGCAGGCCCAGGCCTTCAAGCCCAGATCTGATCAAATCCTAAATAACACCTGTTCTGCCAAACATCCAGAAGACCTCTGGAAATTTGGCCCTTGTTTCAAAAGTCAATTTTAAATTTTAAAATCTCAACCATTGGTAGTATAGAAAGAAAGGATCTCAATTATTAACAGTTCAAAGTGGGGCAATAGCAGGTAAGGCGTCCTGTAATGTCTGTGGATCACTACAAGCCAGGCATTGGGCTCACAGACCTACTCTTTGTCTCTGCCCCAGTATTGCCAACTAGACAATTCTAAGGGCAACAACTAGCCTCCTCTAAAGCCGAGTAGGCTCCTTCCTAGCCCTGGAGACCCAGGAGCCCTGTGTGTTACACAGGTTCTGTAGCTATCACAAAATACCAGAGGCCGGGTCCTTTAAGAAGACAAGAGGCTTAACTTTGAGTTACATGAACCCAGGATTGGGCGGCCCCATCGGCTCTGTCTCTTGGGAAGATTGCATTATTACACACTGGGTACCTCGGATGAGGAAGAGAGTAAGCCTATGACGGAACAGAAAGAAAAGGCGGCTCGGGGAAGGGACTGGGTTTGTTCTCTTTATAACCTCTTAGCATTTGGAAAAGGAACTGGAATATCGTGAGAACTCTGTGAATCCCTTCTGAAGGCCGCAGCTGCAGTGACTTAGCTTTCCAAAGGGCTCTCTGCCCCTTTGAGGTCCAAGCACCTCCCTGGGGCCTAGGCTTCCTACATTTGTGCCCTCAGGAGACACACTGAAATCTTATTCCAACACTAGCTCTCCTCAACCTTCTTCTGAGGCAGTTAATGGCCCCACATACCAACTACCTCCATCCAGCCTCTTCAACCACAGTTGCCAGGAAGCCAGAGGGGGGACTCTGATTTGTGGTTTATATGGGTGTGTGTGAGTGTGTGTGTGTGTGTGTGTGTGTGTGTGTGTGTGTGTTTGTGTGCGTGCGTGCATCTGGAGTTTTTTGTTTTTTTTTT
>NW_012282007.1:0-1028 GCF_000151885.1 Dipodomys ordii
CCTTCCTCCCTCCCTCGCTCCCTCCCTCCCTCTCTCCCTCCCTCTCTCTCCTTCCCTCCCTCCCTCCCTCCCCTCCTATTGAACCCTGTTGTAAGGTATGGTGCTTAACACTTGAGGCTATAAGAATAAGAAACCAGAACCCTTGCCTTCTTGAACTCATAGAGAGGCAAAGAGACATTTGGTGACAAAGCAACAAGAACAGCCTTAAAAAGAGCTCAGGCAAAGAGTTATGGGGTGGAGAGCCACGGATGTCTGCAAGGAAAAGTGTTCATGGGAAAAGTTGTGAGCATTGGCATCAGGGAGAGTTGATAGCTTTATAAAGCCTAGGTCAAAGGGCAAACATATGTTTAGGTCTTTTGACATGTGTCCCCCAAATTCCAGATTTCTTTCCCCAAAAAGTTAATATTAAAAAGCTTTACTTAAAAAAAAAACTCTACAGCATTACTTTTCTTCCCTTTACATCCAGTCACATGGTTGTTGTTTTTTTTTAATCTTTTAAACTTTGCCAGATTGTAATAGGAGGAATGTTTTCTCCTTTAGGACTCTAGTTTGCATTTCTTTGATTATAAATAAGAGTGAACTCTACCATCTGTGTTTCTTCTTTTTCTAAATTATGGCAGGTAATGTATTTTGGCAAATCTCAGGATCCACTAGTTACGAGATTCAGTATTATTATTTTATGTATCATTGGAGAAAGAAAATTTGACCAACATTTTCTAACAAGATGAAAAATGCATATTTAAAATTTGTTAAATAAGTACTGTTTAGTGGATGCTTAGGGCCTATGCCTATAATCTTAGATACTCAGGAGACAGACCTGAGGATTGCAGTTCAAAGCCAGCCCAGGCAGCAAAGCCCATGAGATTCTTATTTTCAATTAACCAGCAAAATAAAAGCTGGAAATGGAGTCATAGCTCAAGTGGCAGAGCACTAGCCTTGAGCAAAAATGCTCAGGGACAGCACCCAGGCCCCGAGTTCAAGCCCAAGCCCAATCCCCAGGACTGGCTCACACACACACACACACACAC
>NW_012282008.1:0-2032 GCF_000151885.1 Dipodomys ordii
ATTCCTCAGCACCACATAAGCAGAAAAAGCCGGAAGTGGGGCTGATGCTCAAGTGGTAGAGTGCTAGCCTTGAGCTGAAGAGCTGAGGGACAGCGCCCAGGCCCAGAGTTCAGGCCCCATGACCGGACCCCCCCCTCCAAAAAAAATACATTTATCTGTCTAGTATTTTCCAGCTCCCAAAGCACTGCTGAGAACACAGACTCTATAACTTACTTAAAATACGTAATTTCCAAAAAAAACCAAAAAACAAAAAAAACCTTGGTATGTGGCGCATGTGGTAAATGGTCTGCCTACCACACATGAAGTCCTGAGATCAAAACCCCAGTACCACAAAAAAGTGTAATTTCAGGCTAAGAGTATGGTTCCAATGGTGGAATAACTGCCTAGCAAGTATAAGATCCTCATTTCAAATCCCTGTACCACCAGAAATAACTATGTGATCTCCCTCCCTTCCTTGTAGTAAAGACTGTATTTTGCATTGAGACCTGGTGTCTCAATACAGTTCCAAGCTCAAAGGAACCAGGTTTTGATGAGGAAATGGCTGTTCCTAGAGTTGGGAAGGATGGTGCAGAATGATCCTGGAGCATCTTGCAATACCAAAAACAAAAGGATACATGCATACCATGTCGCAGAGACATGAACTTTTTTGCAAGTTTCAACAAATGTTTCACCATAACCATTTATAAATCAAGAAACATTTGAGTTATGTAAAATACTCTTTACCAATGTCATAAGGGATACAAGGACATAAACATCAGAAGAACATTGTATCAGTTCTAAAGCACTTTCCAGTTTATTATTGTTGTAGTTTCTATTATTATACAATGGCTACTTCATCATAGTTAGCAATCTCTGATTGTTCAGTGTTCTAGGCACTGGGCCAAGAGTTCTACATCATTATTGTATTTATTATGTATACATCACTAACCTCCCTTTAAAGTGGACATTTTAATCTCCTTTTTTCCAGCCTTAAACTGAAGTTCAATACTCCATCAAAGTCATACAACTAATAGGAGGTAAAGCCAAGTGAGTGCAGTGGTTCACACCTATAGTCCCAACTACTTAAGAGACAGAGGCAGAGATAGGAGGATCACAGTCTGACACCAACTTTGGACAAAAACACAAGACCTTATAAAAATAACTAAAGCCAAAAGGACTGAACACACGACACAAATGGAAAAGCACAAGCACAAGGCCCTGAGTTCAAGCCCCAGTACTATCCCTTCAGACAAGTGGGACTGTACAACAATCTAGGTTCCTCATGACACTTTGTACCCACACCCATAGGACAAATGAAGGCAGCTAGAAAGGCTACAGCGCAAGAAGGCAAAGCACTTGAGTGCTAGCCACCTTGGTGATCTTTGTGTCTCTACAGTTCTTGTACCTAGCTATGCGCACCATGGTCCTCAAGTAATTTATTTATTTTATTTTATTTTATTTATTTTGCTGGTCCTGACCTGAGGGCCTGGGCACTGTCCTTGAGCCTCTCTGTGTTCAAGGAAAGTGCTCTACCACTTGAGCCACAGCGCCACTTCCAGCTTTTTCTGTTTGTGATACTAAGGAATCGAACCCAGGCCTTCATGCATGTTACCACTAAGCCATATTCCCAGCTTCAAGTAATTTAAAGAAGATGCATTTCATTCATCTTTTTACACTTCTAAGGTCATAGATGTTGCCTAGAGTAATGCTAAAGTTCAATATTATTGTTGAATAATATATAGTTGAACAGTACTAATAGGAAAAAAAGAAACTATTACAAATAGGTGCATAAATGTTATATTAGAAAAACTCCTGCAAGTAGCGCTGTGGCTCAAGTGGTACAGTGCTCACCTTGAGCTGAAGAAGCTGAGGGATAGCGCCCAAGCCCCAAGACAGGCCAAAAAAAAAAAAGTTAAAAAAAAAAAAAACAACTCCTTCAAGGGAAGGTCAAAGGTCATGTATTCTTAGGTGAGGACGGTGGGGTGGTGTTGGCAGGCACCCTTCATCCAAATCCACCATAATCGGGGCTGGGAAGGTGGCTCAGTGGTAGAGC
>NW_012282009.1:0-3050 GCF_000151885.1 Dipodomys ordii
AATTTAGCCAGAGTGCTAGCCTTGAGCTGAAGAGCTGAGGGACAGCACCCAGGCCCAGAGTTCAAGCCCCACAACCAACAAAAAAAAAAAAAAAAAAAAAGGAATTTTAGCCAGACAACTTTGGCTCACACATGTAATCCTAGCTACTCAGGCAGATGATATCTGGGGATTGAAGTTTAAAACCAGCTCAGGCAGGAAAGTTCTGAGGATCACAGTTTAAAACCAGCCTAGGCAAGAAAGTCTATGAGACTGGTTATCCCCAATTAACCAACAGAAAGCCAGAGTAAAGCTGTGGCTCAAGTGGTAGGTGGCCTTGAGCACAAAGGTCAGGTATAGTGCACAGGTACTGAGTTCAAACATGAGTTTCCCCCCGTCCCCAAACACACAAAGAATTGTATTTAACCTTAAATAAATGGAGAAATGCTCTTGCTCTTGATGTTTTGCTGATAAAAGGCACCTGAAAACAATGGACATTGCAGATGCTCAGTGCAATCATCTTAACCAAACTGTTCTTACTTCTGTCCCATTCCACAGTGTCTCTTAACATGTGATATATGTACTTTTTAGTATATTTTATGCAATAAAATGGAAAGACTTGGAAAAAATTATATTAAGTGAAATAAATCAGGCGCAAAGAAACATAGGTCCCACGTGATTTTGTGTGTGTGTGTGGCTTTGTATGTCCCTCCCCCATGGTATAAACCCTGTTTTCACTGTATTTGATGTTGGTATAATTTGGGGAGGGGAGGGGGAAAAAACAAATTGTTTAAATAGGGATACAGGTTGACCCATTGCATCAATGAAATGTACAAGATGCTATGTCGAAAAACGAACTTTACAATTTAGGCGAGGGGAGGCGGGGAAGCTGTGGGGTGGTGGGAGTGGGGAGGGGGGGATGTAGTTGTGGAGATGGGAGGAAAGGGATGGTAGGGGAAAAACAAAGGAGGAGGTAACAATCCTTGATAAGAAATGTACTCATTACCTTGCTCATGTGTTTGTAACCCCTCTGTACAGTATTTTCACAATAAAAAAACTTATTTTAAAAAACACTATTTCTCATAAAAATCAATAAGTAGAACAGAATTTTATACAAGTTGTTCTAAAACCTGCGTTCTTCATTACAGCTTGTTTTATTAGCACTAATTAGTTGGACAAAGGTATCTTATTTTATCATGCCCATTAATGGATGAAGGCATCTTAATCAATCACCTGATCCTTTTGTCTCCCTCTTTCTCTGTCTACTTCCCCAACCATTCCTACGTTTCAGTTTCACACAGGCACACAGATTATTATGGTATAGATTATGATTACTAGTCTTCCTCCTTCCCCTCTCTCCATTCACCTGACCCCTCCTACTACTATCCACATCTCACTCTAGACATGTTTCAACTTCTAAATGTTCATTTGCTTGAACTGCCTGTTAGTTGTTTTAAGAGATTTTTACCATGGTACCTCACACTTGTAAAGACCATGTTTTAGCTAGGATGATCATATATTCATATATGTGTGTATATGTAAACACAAGCATATATATGATTATGTATGTTTGAGTTTAGGTTCTAGCATCCACATATGAGAGAAAACGTGCAACTTTTGTCCTTCTGAATCTGACTTACTTCATTTAATATTATTTTTTTCCAGGTCCATTCTTGCAAATGGTATACTTTTGTTCTTCTTTATGGCTAGATAATATTCTGCTGTTCATATAACATATAAAGTTTTTCAGACCACATTGGTCTGTCTCACCTTATCAAGGGCTACATTGTGTCATATGAATATATCATATGTAGAAAATTATAACTTAATTAGAAAATCATTTAATGGTAATTGTTGCTCTTAAAAACAAGTCAGTAATCGGGCTGGGAAGGTGGCTCAGTGGTAGAATGCTTTCCTTGTATGCATGAGGCCCTGGATTCGATTCCTCAGCACCACGTAAGCAGAAAAAGTTAGAAGTGATGCTGTTCCTCAAGTGGTAGAGTGCTAGCTTTAAGCTAAACAGCTCAGGGGCAGTGCCCAGGCCCAATGTTCAGGCAACATGACCAACAGAAAAAAAAGTCTGTAATTGGTATCTTTATATACAAATATCTACTTATACTTTTAGAATAAGAATAAAAAAGAACAATTATTGAGTCAAAATAAGTTGTGATTTACATTTTAATGTATATTAGTTGATTTTGTTACAAAATGCATATCACTGTACACTCCCAAATACTATATGTTACTGTCCACTTTCTAATGTCATACACTATTATTTTTTCAGCTTTGTGCTTATGTGTATGTTTTAATTTTTGTTGTTTGGCAGTCCTGAGGAACAAATCAACAAACTCATACTAACCATGGTATTATAATTGAAGAGATAAAATATAGTTTGGATGTCTGTGAATGTCAGGCTCTGTTTACAGGGGCTTTTCCAATGCCATATTCAATAGGATTGGAGATAAGTCAGACAAATCAGTATAAGCTGGACTTAAATAAATGTAGCAACAATTCACACTTCTTGCCATAGAACAGTAGTTATTGGAATGTAGGTATTAGCTTAGATGAGATTTTAATAAACATTTTTTGTAGGACTACATTCCATTGAAGTAGACAAATAAGTATAGAACTTAATGTTTGGAAACACAGAATAAGCCAGAGATGGCAACTGGGTGATATACACATCACAGAACTCAGCAGATGATCATTTCAATGCATTTGAGCTCTGCCTCTATGTCCTTCACAGCACAAGGTCCTCAACAGCCACTACAAACTCATTGTTGTTCATCAGATACAACATACTTACCATCCCTGAAGTGCCTAAGGAAATACAGAAGATGAAGAATCATCAGTGAAGGGTTAAAGTTTTGAGGCAGTGACCACTTGTTGCTTGTTTCTAGCAGAGCAACACGTGGTGGTAATCCAAACACCTGGTTGGTTGTGTGCCTTTATAATCCCTGAAAATGTTTAGCTCAGGGCTCTCCTCCTAGGCTCCACTGTGTTGGAGTATAGGACCAGGTCCGGGCTGCAGCCCAGTTAAATAAAACCTTAAAACGGGCGGGGGGGGGGAAGGG
>NW_012282010.1:0-2048 GCF_000151885.1 Dipodomys ordii
CCTCCCCCCACCCGGTCCTCCCCCCCCCATCAAAGTTGTAAAGTTTGTTTTTCGACATAATGACTTGTACATCTCATTTTTGCAATGGGTCCACCTGTATCCCTAGTTAAACGATTTGTTTTTTGCCCTTCCCCTCCACAAATTATACCAACATCAAATACAGTGAAAGCAGAGGTTATACTGTGAGGGAGGGACATACAAAGCAACATAGAAATCATCTTATAAATATGTTAGAAACAATTGCGTGAAAGAAAAAAACATTTGAATCCTTATCTTGGGGTTCATTTCGCCTAACATCAACTTATCTGACCTTTTCTGCTTGACTCAGACATATACTAGTTATTGCAAATAAGGGAAACCATGGGACCTAGTTATTGCAAATAAAGGAAACCATGGGAAGTATGTTTCTTTGGGCCTGGCTTACTTCAGTTAATATAATTTTTTCCAAGTCTTTCCATTTCCTAACAAATATGGTCCAGCAAACTCACTTTTGGGCATTTACCCAAATGATCACAAACAAGATGATACATACTAAAGCTACCAGCACAACTATGTTTATTGCAGCATTATTTACCATAGCTAAGATATGGAAGCAACCCAGATGCCCCTCAGTAGATGAATGGATCAAGAAAATGTGGTATATACACACAATGGAATTCTATGCCTCTGTCAGAAAGAATGACATTGCTCCATTTTAGTTTTTATAGCTCTACTTCTTTTTTGTTTCTGTTCCAGTCCAGGGACTTGAACTTGGCTAAGGCACTGTCCCTGAGCTGTTTTGTTCAAGATTAGTGACCTACCACTTGGGGCACAGTTCACTTCTGGCTTTTTTTTTCTTTTGCTATTTAATTGGAGATTAGAGCCTCATGAACTTGCTTGCCCAGGCTGGCTTCAAACTGTGATGCTCAGATGAGCCACCAGCACTCTGCTTTATTTTGTCTTTTGTTGTTCTTAAATTTCATACTAAAAGGTCAAGTTATTGCTTCCCCTCTCCCTCCCTCCAAGTATTTCCACACACTCCTAAGTCTTTTTAAGTTGATACATTCTATTTTTCTTCTGTTAGGTACAACTTCTACAATTAGTTTGACAATTATTTCATTTTCCCTTTATGGTTTTCGTTTTTAGTATTTTAAACATTAATTTAAAGTAGTTATACAAAGGAGTTGCACTTAATGAATAAGTTTACGAATACAGTATATGTTTATCGATGTCTTGACCTTTCAACCTTCTCATCCATTCCTGCCTCCCATCAACCCTTTCCCTCATTCTTCTTAATTTTGTAGAGTATACTTTGAATTCTTGACTGCATTCTCTCTTCCTCTTCATTTGTCTATCCTTTCCCCCTTGATACCACCCCACCCCACTTCCTAGTGTTTATTTTTTTCGTTGAACTTTGATTTTGCCTTTCTAAAGAATTACACTATTTGACATTTCCCTGGAATCTACCATGTTTCAGTTAATATATTTGTATACATTTACATACCACCCAATGTGTTTACTTATAAGTTTATAAATTAATTTCTACTTCCACATATGAAAGAAACATGCATCTTTGCCACTCTAAGCTTGACTTACTTCATGTAACATATATTTTTCCAGGTCTTTCCATTTCCTTACAAATAATGCTATGATTCTTTCCAATGGCTGAGCAAAATTATATTGTGTATATATACCACAATTTCTTGACCCATTTTTTTTTCTGGCACAAAAACAGGTCTAAGGACCAGTGGAACAGAAGATCAAGAAATAATCCCACAGACCTCTAGCCATATAATATTAGATAAGGGAACCACAAACAAGCTGAAAGTAAAACAGCTTCTTCAACAAATAGTGCTGGAAAACTTGGATAACCACATGTAGAAAACTGAAACTAAATCCTTATCTACCACTATGTAACAGCATTAATTCAAAACGGCTCAAAGAAATAATCTTATAAATGCAAATCCTGATTATTTCTTTGTTGCTTTGTATGTCCCTTCCCCACAGTATAACCCCTGCTTTCACTATATTTGATGTCAGTATAACTTGTGGAGGAGATGGGGAAAAAC
>NW_012282011.1:0-1203 GCF_000151885.1 Dipodomys ordii
GAGGCTGCAATGCTTGGTAAGAAATGTACGCATTATCCTGCCCATGTAATTATAACTCCTCTGTACAGTATGTTCACAAATAAAATTAAATTAAATTAAAAAAAAGAATTAAATTGAACCAAGGTAACTACAATTCTTAAATCAATAATTTTCTTCTCAGTTACTTCTTGGTACAAAAAAAGGTCAAATCCATGTCATTGAAAAATTTAAGAAAGCAACCAGAGATATTTATGGCAGGTTGTGTATATGCAGCCGAAGTACCAGTTATTATACAGACCTGAATACTGTAAAGTTCACAGTTCACAAATGGTTACCCTGTGGCCTTGCAGAATTTTCTCAAAGGGAGATTTAATTATGTTCATGAGATGGCACTTAATAAGGCAGAAGCATATTGACATTTTTATAATGATATTTAATAAGATGAGCTGAACTAAGAAAAGGATTTTGTGGTTAGCTACAAACTTACTAAAAGATTCAAATAAACCATAACACCTCTTTCATTAAGTATTCTGGTTTTCTTTTCATTAAGTAGAGGTTGTATTATAAACAGATTTAACAGGGATAGCTCACCTTGTATCATAAAATACTTGGAAATCCTACATGTAAACCACATTTTTATCTCTTCATAAATTCCTCTGTTGGATCCCGACTTATAAATAGTCCCTAGCATGTAGCTGATTGTCAACCAGCTTGGTTTAATAAGTAATACAATTAAGTTCTATTTAAAATGTACTAGGGAATGCAATAAATAGCCAGGAATATGGTGCATTCTATAATACAGAAAATATATTCTAATTTACTTCTTAAATATGTAAATTCAGCTATTAGGGGAAATGCTAGTCATTTCTTCACTTTCGTTTCAAGCTACCCACCTACAAATGCATATATATAGAAAGGCTTAAAAACACCTAAGATTAATAAGAAGAAAGAACACTGAGAGTAAGCGTGTAGATAAGTCAGTCTATTGTAGGTTGCTAATGAAAATGACTAAAATCATCCACCATTTAGAGTGGCACCTCAGATTGGGAAATGATTATTTTGTTGTTACTGCTAAATATATGATTATTACTACTGTTCATGTTAGTGTATCAGTATGTCTTTTTTCGTGCTTTTTTTAAATTGTGAAAATACCATACAGAGGGGTTACAATTACATGGGCAAGGTAATGAGTACATTTCTTATCAAGCATTGTTGCCTCCTCCT
>NW_012282012.1:0-3222 GCF_000151885.1 Dipodomys ordii
AAAAGCTGGAAGTGGTGCTGTGGCTCAAGTGGTAGAGCACTAGCCTTGAGCTGAAGAGCTGAGGGACAGTGCCCAGGCCCAGAGTTCAGGCCCTAAGACTGGACCAAAAAAAAAAAAAAAAGAATGATTTTATTGAATAAATTATTTTCATGTTTGTTTCAAAGCCCTTTTGGAGTTTCATAGTGCAATTAATCTTGAAAAATCATAGTTTTCTTTATACAATCCAGCCTTGTGCATATTTACCTTCTTAAATAAGTACTTAATGTCATTGAACTAATATAATACTGAACACTGAGAAGTGGTTATGAGAGTGAGGTTAAAATGGTAGTTTTGACTTACTGTGGAGAATTTTCATCACTAGGATGAACAATTTGTACTTTCTCTTACAGTAAGGGATTATTGAAAGTGTATGTGAAGAGGTAAACTACACATAGCATAGTCTGCCATTTTAACAGTTTTAAAGTCTATATAGTTCAGTAGTATGTTCATACCATTGGGCTACCATCATCACTATCTATCTCTAGAGCAGCTTCAGTTTACCATATTGAAACTACATCCATGAAGCAATAACTCCCCATTTTTTCTTGTTTTCAGCCCCTGGGAACCACTATTCTATTTTCTGTTTCTATGAGTTTGACTCCTCTGAGTGCCTCATAGAAGTTGATCAAAAACAATTTTGTGTGTACTTGGCTATGTGTGTATTAAAAAATGTATTCTAGGTAGCATAATGAGGTTATTCATATTATAACATATTAGAATTTCCTTCCTTTTTTAGGTTGAATAACACTAATATGAATAGCTCACATTTTGTGTATTTATTCATTGATGTACATTTGTTTTAGCTATTGTGAAAAATATAGCCATGAACCTTGATGTACGAATACTGGTCTAAATTTTTTGAAAGTTTTATGACAGGTGAGCAACAGATTTAAGGTTGTACAATGAAGTGATTAATTTGAATGATCATATTGGAAGCTGATTCAGTGGTCTTGGTAGGCATTAGAGTCTACCATGGGAAGAGTAGAAAGTGGTGTTTGAATTTAGTAACATTTTGGAGGCTTGACAACTGAGAGGAACCTAGGATTATGGTAATTCCTATTGCAGAAAAGGGGGAGTATATGTAAGTTTGGAGGAGAAGAAGGAGGAGTATGGTGTGAGGCCTTGTACTGCCAACATACTGAATGAAGATGTCTATCAACCTTTATAGTGGCAGGTCTGGATCTTAGGAGGGAAGTCAGAATTAATACTGGCATCACCAACAGTAAGATTAATTATTGAATTCATAAGTATGGCATCAATGGGAAGAAGTAAATAAAACCTGTGGATATGAACAAGCAGTACAACATTGTATTACTATATGTAGAAGACATTAAGTGGCAGGCTGGAGCTGTTTCCAGTCTCTTTATTTTGTTACTCCTCTGAACATATTGATTAATATTCTAGCTAGAGTATTTATTGTATGTTTTCTCCTCCTCCTTTTCCTCCTCCTCCTCTTCTTCCTCTTCATCATCATTATTTTTGTGATACTGGCAATTAAACCCAGGGCTTTGCACAAGCTAGGAAGTGGTCTACCACGAGTGATATCCTCAGCCTATTCTTTTTATGCTAATTTATGCTAAAGGCTGATTTGAAGCATTATTCACAATTGAAAGTGTCCATCCACAGATAAATAGATAAAGAATATGTGGTGTAGGTGTAATGTCTAGGCTTACATTGTAATCCCAGCTACTTGTGCGGTAAAGATTAAGAGAATTATTGTTTGAAGCTATCTTGGGCAATAAAGTTAGTGAGAGCTCCATCTCAACAAACAAGCTGGGCAAAGTTGCACACATAGATAATCCCAGGTATGAGGGAAGAATAGGTAGGATTATGGACCATGTTAGCCCTTGGCAAACAACAACTGCAAGACCCTATCTAAAAGATAACTAGAAGCAAAAAAGGGATTGGCCTGGCTGCAGTGGTAGAGTGCCTGTCTAGCAAACACAAAGCCTTAAATTCAAATCCCAGTTCTATTTTTTAAAAAAAAAGGATAAAAAAGAAAATGTGACATGTATATACACAATGGAATACTGTTTAACCTTTTCCAAAAAAGGAAATCCTATTGTTTTACAGCAGTCTGAGCCATTCAAACTGAGCCATTCAAATTCCTGCCTCAACCTCCTGAATGGAAATCTACTGAGATTAGATGTATACCATTACACCTGGCTCAAACTTTTTAAATGACTTACCTGATTTCCCAATACCATTTTATTGTAATCTCTATTTCTCCCTAATTTGAAGTGCCATCTTATCACTATACGTATGTTTTGTTTGTTTTGTGACCTAATTTTTCTCCCATTCTTTTATTTTTTGTTTTGCTCATACTGTTTTATTTTTAATTTTATATACTTGATTTGTTTGTCACAAATCTTTGCCATAATAAGGTAGGGTGTAACAAATGTAATCTATAACAAATATAATAATGGAAGTACATGGTATTTTTTTGACACGGTGCTTTTAATTTGTTGTATGTGTTGATAACTTTTAATTTATAACGATTGTTTATTAAAATCAAACAAACATAAATATATCTAGGTCGGTGATGACAAAACTGTGAAGCAGTGGAAAATGGATGGACCAGGCTATGGAGAAGAAGAAGAGCCATTGCATACAATATTAGGAAAGGTACAAAAACAAACTAATTACTTGCTTATTAAAATTCTTCTCTTGTATTATTTCACTTATGGTTTCCAAAAAGGAAAATTATAAGATGAACTGAGAGGCTTTAGTCTTTAATAATTGGCTTATTTTAAACCACATTTAATGCAGTTGAGGTCTTTGAAGCTAAAGAATTTCAACAGTTCTTTGGTATTCACTGTAGTAGGGTTTGATTCCTCTTTTTAGTTGGAATATGCAGTGAAATATTTCTTATAGGAAGACCTTGGGGAAAATTTGAAAGGTAAAAGTTAGGAAAGACATGCTTCACCTTCTCCTGATTTATACCATCATAGATCTTAGTGAAGGAAATGAAGAAATGTAGTGATAATATATGCTCTTTCTGTAAGTCTATGTACATGTCCTAATTTTTTTTGCAAATCAATGATTTTCTTACAGCTTAAGTATAATTCTAAATAACTGACCTTCCCTAAACAAAGGAGGAGGATGCAATGCTTGGTAAGAAATGTACGCATTATCCTGCCCATGCAATTGTAACCCCTCTGTACAGTATGTTCACAAATAAAA
>NW_012282013.1:0-1176 GCF_000151885.1 Dipodomys ordii
AAGCGCTCTACCACTGAGCCACCTTCCCAGCTTCACATTTATATTTTTAAATTTACTTATTTTCTCTTTTAATATTGAATTGTGGAATGACCTACTTTTTTTATATATAACCTAGAATCTCTTAAGTAACATTTTAAGTATCCATGTTTAAAAGTTAAAACTCAACAATGACCTCATCTGATTCTAATATCTCAGAACTTGGGCTGCTGTGCCTGAGTTTTTAGGCTGAAAACTAGTGCTCTACCACTTGACCTACAGCTCTACTTCCAACTTTTTGGTGGTTAATTAAAGATAAGAGTCTTTTATTGCCTCTTGTGTTCAAAAAAAAAAAAGAGTCTCATGGACTTTCCTGTCTAGGCTGGCTTTGAACCAGGATCCTCAGATCTCAGCTTCATAAGTAGCTAGGATTATAGGCCTAAGCCATCACTGCCCAGCTGTTTCAATTTTTTGTTGTTGTTGCTTTAACACAGGGTCTTACTAACTAGTTTAGACTGGCCTTGAGCTTGTGGTTCTCCTGCTTCTTCTTAAGATCTGCTCCACTGCATCTGACTCAGTGTTGTTACAGTCGCTTCTCCCATGTTCTATAGTAATCAATGTTCATTATTCTAGTTCACTTATTATTTTCGTATTTTACATATTTTTAAATTGTGTACCAATTTACAACTTAATTTTTTATTTCGTTGCACCTTTTTTTTTTTTTTCACACTGGGCCTGGGTGCTGTCCCTCAGCTCAAGGCTAGCTCTCTACCACTTGAGCACAGTGCCACTTCTGGTTTTCTGGTAGTTTATTGGAGATGAGAGTCTCACAGACTTTCCTGCATGGGTTGGCTTTGAACCGTGATCCTCAGATCTCAGCCTCCTAAGTAGCTAGGATTACAGGTATGAGCCACCAGTGCCCGGCTCTGTGCTTCCTATTTTTAATGTACATGCTTTTACTCTTTTATTCCTAATAATACTCATTTAACCTAGTCATTAGACTTTTCAAATAATTTAATTTTATATTCTTTTATTGTGTTGAGTTCTACTTCAATAATATTCGATTCATTTCACCTTCATAGTTTCTTTTTTTTTTTTTTTGTCGGTTGTGGGGCTTGAACTCTGGGCCTGGGCGCTGTCCCTCAGCTCTTCAGCTCAAGGCGAGTGCTCTACCACTTGAGCTACAGCGCCACTTTCGGT
>NW_012282014.1:0-1886 GCF_000151885.1 Dipodomys ordii
GTATTTGTGGAGATGGGAGGGAAGGGATGGTAGGGGGAAACAAAGGAGGAGGCAACAATGCATGATAAGAAATGTACTCATTACCTTGCTCATGTAATTGTAACCCCTCTCTACAGTATTTTCACAATAAAAAACTTATTTTTTAAAAAAGAAACTAGTTTTACATGTAAGTATTCTTTCTCTCTCTCTCTCTCTCTCTCTCTCTCTCTCTCTCTCTCTCTCTTCAGGGATGACCCGATTCTTCCTTTACAGGAAGTACACTGCACCATAGACTCCTGTTTTGCCTCCCCTGAGGTTTTTGGGTTTTTCCTTGCATTGGTCTTGGGGCTTGAACTCTGGGCCTGGGCGCTGTCCCTCAGCTCTTCAGCTCAAGGTGAGCACTCCCTCTGCCACTTGAGCCACAGCGCCACTTCCAGTTTTCTGGTGGTTAATTGGAGATAAGAGTCTCACTGGACTTTCCTGCCTAGGCTGGCTTTGAACCAAGATCCTCAGATCTCAGCCTCCTGAGTAGGTAGGGTTACAGGCATAAGCCACCAGTGCCCAGGTCCCCTGAGTAAAACTCAGGGGAACAGGATAGTGTCTGAGCTTGTGTGGCAGCCCATCCTACTTTTCTGCCCACTACCAGAGTATACCAAACTTCATCCTTTTCCCCTCCAACGGAATCGACTTGAAACTTATTGTACATACACTAGGAACCCTTTATTTTCAAGTCTTTCTAAAATTCTAGCCGAGGAAGGAAAGACAATGCTGGTGCATGTCTTTTCTTTGGTTCTCAATGATTTCTTCTAAGTCTGTATATGGATTGTGCTGCTAACTCACAAAAGCTGACATAGAATAGAGAAGCTCCCCTTCCGTTTTGCCCCCTAAGAATTACTTACAGCAGTTATCTGAGAATGTCTCACTTTTCATTAAGGACTTGGGGAGTTAACAAGGAACTCCATGTATAAACTCTACCAGATATATAGAAATATATATATATATATATATATATTGATACATAGATATATATGCATAGTGCTTGTTCAAAGCTTTCCTCAAATATTTACTCTTTTCCATTTGTTCTGGAGGGCAATTATGCTATCTGTCTTCACAAAGACTCGTGAATTTGGTAGCCCAAACAGTCAGCGGGCTTTACTCCTGCTTTACACCTAAGTTAATAATACCGAAAGATCCGTCAAAATCCTAGCCATTGCTTAAATCACACTCTCTCTCTCTTCTGTCTCTCTCATTAGACTCTTTGGAGAAGGGAAGAATATTGATTAATGAGTTCTATTGATATGAGTTTGTCATTCCTCATATAAGGAAAAGTAGCAATAGTTCACTGGGTTTTAAATATCTGAGTTCTCCTTATTATAATACGTGGTCCTCAGTGGAACTGATTTTACTTTTCTTAGTACGGAATTACAGGCAAAGCTCCATACAGAGAGGCCTGGAGATTAGTTATGGGTTCCCACACTTAAGTATCTTAAAATCCAAATTCCTTTTGGTCATGCTAGATATTTCTGGGAAATGAAGGAAGATCTACTTTGTGCCAATTGGTCAGTTGCATAGTTCAGGTAAACTTAAACGTGAATTTGTGGATTGGTAACAGGTTTGGAGAAATTGGGAATTATTCAAAGATAAGCATGAAGACAGTAGATGTGTGCACACACACACTTCCATCTAATAAGTGCATACAGGTCCTCCTGCTTTTGCTTCCTTGCCTTTAGAAAGCCATTTAAGAATAGGGAGATGTAGCACTGTGGCTAGAGTTTGTGTTTGTTTATTGTGATAAAATATAAATAACATAGGGCTGGGAAGGTGGCTCAGTGGTAGAGTGCTTGCCTTGCATGCATGAGGCCCTGGGTTTGATTCCTCAGCACCACATAAGCAAAAAGCCAGAAGTG
>NW_012282015.1:0-2705 GCF_000151885.1 Dipodomys ordii
GAAATTAGATTTCAAGAGAACATGGAGGAAGTTGATGGGCAGATGGTGTCACAGACACCCGCCAAGTTGCACTTTCCACATGTAAAAGGAAAAGACATCACACAACAGAATGTATGGATTAATTTTACTCTCCATTTTTCTCAAGTAAACATATTCATTTGGAAAGCTTACTTTATTTTAAAGTGAATGAAGCCAGATAAGTGAGCCAGTGTGTGTGTGTTTCTTGCAATCCTTGGAACACCCAGTAAGTTAAATAAAAAAGAAAAAAAAAGGAGGGAGGTAATTATTTAATCTAAAACCAGTAGAGAAAATAGAAGCAGATGGAGTAACTTTCAGAAAGAAGCTGATCTACATAATAGAATTCTAAATTATTATTATTACTTTATTTTTTATTTTTTGTCGGTCGTGGGGCTTGAACTCTTGGCCTAGGCACTGTCCCTCAGCTCTTCAGCTCTAGGCTAGTGCTCTACCACTTGAACTACAGCACCACTTCCGGTTTTCTGGTGGTTTATTGGAGATAAGAGTTTCACGGACTTTCCTGCCCCGGCTGGCTTTGAACTGTGATCCTCAGATCTCAACCTCCTGAATAGCTAGGATTACAGCCACCTGTGCCTGGCTAAATTATTTCAAAGGGAAGTTCATCAAAGCAAGCTGAGGCATCTCAACAGTAGTGAAATGAAGGGAGTTTCAGATGGTTCTATCCCCATGATTCCCACTCAAACCTGTGTGGTGTATCTTGCAATTTGGCTGAGAAAGCCAGACTTTCTATTTTTTATAATATGTATTTTTATTGTAAAGATACTATACAGAGGGGTTACAGTTATATGAATAAGGTAATGAGTATATTTCTTATGAGCATTGTGACTCCCTCCTTTGTTTTCCCCCTACGATCCCTTCCCTCTCCACCAGACTTTCTTAATGAGTACTCCTGCAAAGCAAACGTTTGCTCATGTGGAATAAAAGGCAAAGGCGAATCAGAGAACCATGTAATTTAAAGTCAGAAGAAAGAGAGGAAAGAGAAGAGTTCTTTTTCAGTTAACAACCTGAATTATGGAAGATATTTAAATACATGTAATTTTATAAATCTTAAATACATGTTGTGAACTAAGATACAAATAGACTTCAGTAAGAAATATGAAGCAAGAAAGAATGACAGTTCACCTGCATTTCACATCATAAAATAAGACAGCAAGAGTGTAATGAGAGATGCCAGTATGCCTAATAATTTTAACTAGCCCTTTATATCCCCTTGGGAAATAGGTGCTTTTGGGCATTGAAACATATTGCACTGTAATTATTTGGTTTCATGTGTCTGTCGTGGTAGCATGCCAACTCTGTGAGGAAGGTATGTACTATTCATTTTTGTAATTGCCCTGCCCAGAGCTCTAATTAGTTCCCAAATTGTTCTTGATGCTTAAACAAAAGTTTGCTGAATGACTAAGTGACTACTTGGATAGAGATTATATTAAGATAGACTAGTCAAAAATCCATCATGCCTCTGTTCCTGTCTGTTGTAATTTGTTGTACAAAAATCGCTGGAAGTTGGGCTGGGAAAGTGGCTCAGTGGTAGAGCACTTGCCTTGCATGTGTGAGGCCCTGGGTTCGATTCCTCAACACCACATAAGCAGAAAAAGCCAGAAGTAGAGCTAGCCTTGAGCTGAAGAGCTGAGGGACAGCACCCAGGCCCAGAGTTCAGGTCCATGACTGACCAAAAAAAAAAAAAAGATTCAAGGGACCAAACTATCTTTTTGATTAAAAAAAAAGTCTGAACCCCTTTCTGTGGTTGCTCACCATTTGATCCACTTGAAAGGAAGTTTTCTCTGTGGTTTTGCATATGAAATTATCTCACACCAGTAAAAAAAAAAATCGTACTGCCAAGAGAAAGTTCATAAAAGCAGCAAAGCTGGTGATGACATTTTGGAGCTTCATAAGACTTCAACCCCAGCTATCAAGTTTGTGATGACAGTTGGCCAGACACCTGTAAGGATGGCTGCTCTTGTACCTGTTCATCTTTCTTCTATACCCCCACATAATCAACCGGACTGGCCCTACTCTGTTCTTACTGACCTGAGTTGTTAATGTAGTTACTATGCCAGAAAGTCCTTCAATACCCGTTTCTCAAGTACTTATGTGCTAAAACTAGGAACGTACAGATTATTCACAAGATCTAGGCATTCTTGGAATTCTTGGACTTCGTGTTCTGGAAAATATAATTGACACAAGACAGCACGTTCAATTTCGGCATGCTAAGGACCATGATGGCAATCTATCCAAAGAGAGACAGAAGCAAGAGCAATTGATTCACAGTTCAGTTTCTGATACACACTCACGTGGTTAAGTCCACGTGCCTCAGAGTTAGGGATGTAGTCCTGGGACTTGAGGAAGAGACTGAAACTACAGGGAGTGTGGGATTTTTAAATTATTGAGAAAGAGGTGGGAGCTTGATTTTATTAGTAAAGCATAGAGTTTTTAAAATGTGGATTTTGAAATTAGACTATCTGGGGTAAATTTCTGCTCTGGTAAGATAGCCAAAAAAGACCTACTTTCTCTTTCTGAACCATATTGATTGAGGTTATGTTAAATCATTTCTGTTCAACATATATAGGCTTCATGTCAGATGTCAACGAATACATATAAAACGTCTTTAAAATCTTCCTTGATTAGGCAGAGGACATGGATTTCTTTAACAGAAATAGGTAACATGG
>NW_012282016.1:0-2377 GCF_000151885.1 Dipodomys ordii
CCTGGACAGCTGAGCGCCACTGCCCCCCCCCCCCCCCCCGCAGTGTAGCCCTCAGGCCAGGGAGGGAAGAGTTAAACAGCCATCAGCTTTGGCTGATAGTTCAAACTCCAAAGTTCACGCTCAGTCCCAGCCACCCCGAAGGAATTGTAAATCTCAGGGCAGTATTTAACACAACAAAAGCAACCTGGAAAGAGACGCAGGTTTGGTTTTCAACAGTACATATTTACTTAATCCCCGAGGTATGTGGCTCCACGTCAGATCAGCTGGCTTGGCTGGTCCTTTCAACAATCCCACTGCCCCCCCACCCCCTTCACCACAGTTTAAATTTCAAACTAATTCTCTGTTTTCACTCTTCCTCTTCACTCGGCCAGCCCGGCCTGCTGGCCTCAAATCCCTCTCAATTGCCCTGTCACTGGGTGAGTCAGTCCGGCCTGAGTTGGGAGCTGGGTGACAGCAGAGGGAGGGGGAAACACCCTCCCCATTCTCCTCCCCCCCCCACTCTGGTACTAGGTCTCCAAGTGAGGTTTGAGCACCATTAAAAAAAAAAGTGCAGGGCAAGCCGGGCACAGTGGCTCACAGCTGTGATCTTGGCTACTCAGGAGGCTGAGTGAGATCTAAGGATTACACTTTAAAGCCAGACAAGCCCGGAGAACCCTAGAGACCCTTCTCTCCCCCAAGGAACCACCAAAAAGCCAGCAATGAAGTGCTGGTGCTGGCTCAAGTGGTAGAGCACCAGCCTTCTGCAAAGAGGCTAAGCAAGAGCATGAGGCAGTGAGTTCAAGCCCCAGTGCTGGCATGTATGCATGCATGCTCTCTCCCTCTCTCTCTCTCTCACACACACACAGAATGAAGGGCAATGGCCCAGGGTCGTTAGGGGTGAAGGGTTCTGGCTTACCCTAGCCCTTCCTCCCCCTCAGATTTCCAAACACCTGGGCTTCTCTCAGCTCTCTCAGGCCAGGCTAGACCATGCAAGACCCCACCCCCTTTTTCCTTTGCAACCCCCCCCTTCCCTTCCACAGCCTGCACCCCCATCTCCAGTGTCCTCAGAGCTGCAGCCGCCCAGGTTGGGGGCTGCGAAGCCGGTTGCCAAGGAAAACACCGGGCGCGGCTAGCAGGCGGCTCCCGGCTCTGCCCAGGAGCGCGCGCGAAGAGGTGGTGAAGCGGGGCGGGTGGGGGTGCAGGGATGGGGGCGCCCCTCCCCCCCGCGTGGCGAGGAGAGGGGGATTCCCCTTGACCCCCCCCCGCGTCCCCGTACCACCTCCCCCCTCACCCCCCCATACCCGCGACCTCGTACCTTTCTCGCGCCGCGCTCCGCGAACTCGCGGGCGAGCTGGCGCCCGATGCCTCGCCCACCGCCGGTGATAAGCACGTTCTCCCGCGACAGGTCCCGCAGCCTGGCGGGCAGCAGCGAGCCCACGGCCGCTTTGGCCACCAGGTAGATGAGCTGCAGGGGGAAGGCCACCAGCGCGCCCAGCCAGCGCCACACCATCCTGCCCCGCGCGCGCGGGGCCGGGCAGGGGCCGGCGCGGGGCGGCGAGGGCACCCACTCCCCGGGGCCCGAACAAAACCGGAACGGAACTCTGCTCGGAGCGAGGTGTGGGGTGGGGATAATAAACCCAAAGCGCCGGGTTGGTGATCGGGGCGGAGAGGGTGGGGATTCGAACAAGAAGTTTCTTGCCCGGGCAGCCGCGTCTCGGGCGTGGGACGCTCAGGTACTGTTTACCGGACCGGGAGAGTTCAAGCTGGGGAGGAGAGAGGGGGAGGGAAAAAGAGAAGGCTCCAACCGCGCGCGCCCCGCGGGTCCGAAGTGCAAGACCGAAAAAACAGACAACCGCCGACGCGAGCGGAGCGTCTTCCCCCGCCACCCCGCCCACCCCGGCTCTCCGGGGTGGGGAAAAACCAAACCCGACAACAAAGTAGGGGATCAAAGTGCGGGGCGCTCCCGAGCTTCAGCCCGCGTAGGGCTCCCGAGGGCGCATGGCGACCTCTGGGCTCAGGAAACTGCCGAGACGCGAGCTGCGGGGCGGCGGCGCGGGCGAGCGAGGCGGGGGTCCCAGGGGCCGCGGGCGCGGGGTCCCGGGTCGGTTCGGAACGCGCGCGCTCGCTCTCTCCGGCCCCCCTCCTCCTCCTCGCTCTCGCTTCCAGCCCCGCGCTGGGAGTCTCCGCTCGATCCCGGCTCCCCTCGTCCGTCCTCTCTCCCTTTTAGCATCTACTGCCTGCGATCCACCCTTTCCAACTTGGAGAGGGCCCCGGGGCGCAGCACGCGTGGAGCGGACGCCTGGGTCTGCGGCCGCCTCAATCCTTCGCTCCCCCGGGCAGCTGCGGCGCGCAGCGAGCGGGCACCCTCCCCCTCCCTCCTCCCCTCCCTTCCTTCCCC
>NW_012282017.1:0-2966 GCF_000151885.1 Dipodomys ordii
GGGGGGGGGGAGGATGGGAAGGGATGGGAAGGGGAAACAAAGGAGGAGGCTACAATGCTTGATAAGAAATGTACTCATTATCTTGCCCATGTAATTGTGACCCCTCTGTACAGTATTTTCACAATAAAAAAATACAAATTGAAAAAAAAGAAAGTATCCAAAGACACTCCAGGTGGCCCTTTTCTCTCATTGTAGCATCATCGCTTAATTGTGAGGGACTCACAATTTCCTGTTGCTTTTCCTTGATGGCTAGTAATTTTTATCAGGATTTTTAAACGTCTTTACTATGAAAATTAGAGTGTGAATTAAGAAAATAAAATCTGTTTTACTCCTCTGATAATTCTGATAACTCATGCTCTAATAATTTTGATAACTCATGCTAACTAAATAGCCAAGTGGGGAGGGGAATACTTTGAATCCATCCCGTTGAAAAGATAGTGGTGAGGTAAAGAGTCCCTTTGAATCAGAGCTTCCACTCAGCATTCCTGATACACAGCAATAGTGTGAAAAGTTATGGAAGGGGTAATATGGATCGGTGTGCATTGTACTAATAAATTGACATGTTGAATTGAAACCACTTTATACAACTACTTGAAGATAGTGTCCCCCCCTTTCCCCTCGCCCCAAGTCCTGGGGTTTGAACTCAGGGCCTGGGCATTGCCCCTGATCTTTTTTGCTCAAGGCTAGCACTCTACCACTTGAGCCATAGCACCACTTTGGCTTTTTTTGTTTATGTAGTACTGAGAAATTAAACCCAGGACTTTATGCATGCTAGGCAAGCACCTACCACTAAGCCACATTCCTAGCCTCAAGATAGTTAAAAAAAAAAAAAAAAGCAAGGGGAAAGAAAACTGGAAAAAAAGGAATGAAAAAAGCCAGTTCATAGTTGTAAATATTTCTGTGTCAAAAGGAAGAACAAATTGTTAAAAGACTTTGCAGCAATAGCAGATGTAGAGAGGGCAGAAAGCCCCTTGGAAGTACCAAGGCAGTTGAGGATGCTGGACTAGGGTGCATGTAGCACTGTTTTCCTTGCATGTGGATAGAGCTCTCCTCACTGAGCATTCATGTTTTCAGACTTGGGCTGAATAGTACCTGCCCATAAAACTACAAAGTCACATAGTTAGCTATGGTTGCTTATTAGTTGCTAGATAGATTGAGGTATAACTATGTTGCTACTGTTGAGAAGCAGGTATCCTTTTCTCATGGTCCTTTTAGATCATGAGCTTCAGAAGGCAGAAACCTAGGCCCCATCTCTGCTTTGGCATAATGCTAAAGGTACTCAGGCATCTTGGTGGTTCTAAATTTGGCAGCTATTCAATACTGAATTTTCCTGTTGGAAGTCAGACCATGGATTCCAGGGCAAGCCTAGAAAAATTTGTGACCCATTACTGCCTTATGAAGTATATCTTCTGCTAAAATTAAACTGTGACCTCTCACCTCATTGTGGGCTGATGGTTTCTAACTCAAATGGGTAATTACTTCACAGCCCTATAGCAATAAAAAAGGTTTAAAGTTCTGTTAGAGTGTTGGATTAAAAAAAAATTCTAAGTGATTTGGGATTGTATGGAATGTAGAGAAGGTGGTGGATGTATATATGTTGGATAAGGCCCTAATGGGACCTCATTTAATACAGTCTAGGTTTTGTAAATAGATTTTTTTTTTCTTTTTAGTGCTTGGGTTTGAAATCAGGGCCACATGTTCGCTAGGCTCAACCACATGAGCCATGCCTTAGTTATTTCAGATGTCTTTCATTTTTTTGTTCAGAACAAAAGATCATCAGACAATGACCTCAGCCGGTGATTCTACTACCTGAACTTCTCACATGGCTGGGATTACAAATGCATACTATTTTACTTGGCTTTTTTGTTGAGGTGTGGATTCTACTAACTCTGCTCGGGCTTTCCTTCAACCTGGCTCCTCTTGATCTTTGCCTCTCAAGTAGTTAGATTATAGCCATTGAGCTACTGTTCTTAGAATTTTTTCTTCTTTTAATTAATGTACTTTATTATTATTATAAGGGTGATATACACAGGGATTACAATTACATGAATCAGGTAATGAATACATTTCTTTTTGTACAGTATCTTCTATTCCCTCCTCCTTCACAGACCTTTCCTCCTGTTTCCAGTCACGAGTTATATAGTTTACTTTCTTCTGAGTCCAGTGAGCTCCAGTGATCCACTTTGTGTCCAGCGAGCTCCACTGCTACACTTTTCCTCCCTTTCCCCCCTTGAATTCTGTACTAATGAAATAATATTTGATTTGTTCAAGTGATTTATTTTTGTTTTTCAGTAATATTTGAAAGACCTTTTCTCCTTCAAGATTTTTTTTTAAAGTCTGTGTCTTCTAATTTGGCAGTTTCACTTTATAACTTGGGGGCTTATATTTGGGATTCTTTTATTATAAGGGATGAGGTAAGGACTTAATTTCTTTTTTCTTCTCCCTCTGAATGGTTGTACTCTCTTGTTCGCCTAATGGTGATGGTTAAATAAGTTAAATTTAATGAATAGAAATTTAATGAATAGACCTTGCCCTAGTTATCTAAGGCTATATTCCTCTTAGCCTGAATTCCTAGACGTGTTAGTTTCTGAACTTTCTGATATGTTCCATTGTAGGTTTGTTTACTCAAATCATATCAATGCCACACTTTTTAATATGTGTAGCTTTATAGTGTCTTTATATCTAATAAGAGATCATTACTGTTGTTTCTTTTTTAGATTTTCTTTGTTGTTATTCATAAGAATACTGATGTCTTCCCTATGAATTATCAGAAATACTTATAAAAATTGTTTCCTCTCTGATGAATTCTTTTTTTTTTTTTTTTGAGTCCAGTTGTGGGGCCTGAACTCTGGGCCTGGGCGCTGTTCCTCAGCTCTTCAGCTCAAGGCTAGCGCTCTACCACTTGAGCCACAGCGCCACTTCCGGCTTTTTTCTTTTTGCTTATGTGGTGCTGAGGAATCGAACCC
>NW_012282018.1:0-3853 GCF_000151885.1 Dipodomys ordii
GCTGAGGAATCAAACCCAGGGCCTCAGGCATGCAAGGCAAGCTCTCTACCACTGAGCCACCTTCCCAGCCCTACAATTGATTCTTGACTGTAGTCCTCCCTTCCCCCATCATTTGTCTAACCTTCTTCCCTGGCCCCACTTTTTCTCTTGCATGTACCCATTGCCTGGTGCCAATGTTGCTGGGCTTGGAAGCATTTAAAACCTCAAACTCAAGCATTTTGGAAAAGGGATATTCAACTGTTCCCTCCTGTGCTGTCACCAAAGTGCCACTGCTCTCATCTCCATAGGTATTTGCCCACATTGATTTCTTTTCCTGAAGAATTTTGCCCCTCACTCCCACATCCTCTCCTCTTTCCCAACTGTCAAAATCCTTCTGCTGTGGGAAAACCTCCCTGATCTACCCTTCCTCTAGGAATCCCTGTGGCACATTCCTCATATTTTGCTTTAGTTTGGTATTTGTCACCTTGTAGGATGGACAGTTAGCTCTTCTGTTAGGTTGCAGAGTTTTTATAGACAGGCACCGTCTACAAGACAGTTTTTGTTTCATATCGTATCTTTTGCTCTTTATGAATCAATGAACTACATGGTCCGATTTTCTCTTGGTTCTCATCATTGTCAAAGTGAGTAACTACCTCTGCTCTTTTTCATCTTCCTGACTTCTTTATTGAATTGGGATTTGTTGGGATTCAATTTAACAAAATGCCTGTGAATTTGGCACTTAAAAAACATCCTCTAGTGTCTAAGATGCAGAGAGCTACAAAGGACACGCCGACAAGAAGAACTTGCCAGCTTCATCTCTGGCAAAATCCCAGGCTGCCATTTTCCTTCTAGTTTCACTTGTATTTAAGGAAATAAAAAGACAGAGTTAATGGGACATCTAACTCCTGCAGACAGTAAGCGAAAGGCACAATGAATGCATTTTGTTCAGCCTCAGGAAGGGTGGTTCATTGGTCCTCATAGTCAGTTTGAGTGAAAGACTCTGCTGTATTAGAATATAGTCACACTCTTTGAGGGTGGCATCTTGCATAATTTATGACATTATTTTGAGAATAATGGAGAAACCAAAGCCAGAGACATCTGAATCCTCAAAGGACTGTGCAAAATTGGGATTTATTCTTTATAACTATACTCAGTGGGTGTGTGTCAGAGAGTTGGGAAATGGGATAAGGAGTTGAGAGTTTACTTTCTTCCCGTGTGAGAGAGACCACATGCCTTGTTAGAAATCCACATGAGTAGTAATCACCTCTCCTTAGAGGCCACTTTAACCATTGCCTGGGGACCTCAGAGGTGTTGTAGCATATATTAAATTTTATCTTAAAGGGATTTTTGTTGCAGCCAGAAACTGCTGCCCTAGTATGGAACTGAACAAAAGCCGGGGTAAAGAATGCATCATCCCAACCAGATTTAGCAGATCATGGAAACAAAGAGGAAGAGAAGAGAGTCCTTGACCATAATAAAATTGGCTGGACGGATCTTGAAGGTCATTGTATAGGAACAGACATGCACTGAAGGCATTATCATGTTTATGGTGATTCATGCTGTATGTGTGTGTGTGTGTGTGTGTGTGTGTGTGTGTGTGTGTGCGTGCGTGTGTGTGCACATGTGTATGAGAGTGCTTGAAATTTGGAAAGAGACACTGTGTCAATTGAATGAGTGCATAAATGAACAGGTTTAAGGGGAAACAGAAAGTACCCAGACTTCATGCTGCCTAATACATCTCCTTCACATTTATTTTTAAAATTTATTTTAAAAATAATTTTATTTTTATTATTAGGGTGTTATATAGAGGGGCTACCATTTCATAAGTCATGTAGTGAGTACATTTTTTTTGGACAATGTCACCCCTTCCTTTATTTTCTCCCAGTTTCCCCCTCCCATTCTTGTCCAAAAGTTACATAGGTCATTTTTCATATAGCATATACTGAATAGCTTTGTTCACCTTTCTCCCTTCCTTTCTGTATCCTACCTCCCTTGATCCTTGCAGGAAGGAAGAAAAAACCCAAAACCAAAGCAAATATCATCACCACTACTAGAAACAACAATAATGAAAAAACCCTATGTTTCCATTTCCTGGAGTTCATTTCAATGAATAGTATTTTATTTTATTTATTTTTTTGGTTGGTTGTGGAGCTTGAACTCAGGGTCTGGGCATTGCTCCTGAGTTTTTGTGTTCATGGCTAGCGTTCTACCACTTGAGCCACAGTTCTCACAATAAGTGGTATTTTAAATGTTCAGAATAGTTGCATGTTTGGGTTTCTCCTCCTCCTTTAGTCTGACTGTGTATGAATGCCTTGTTCAGATTATCATTTCCAGTTGTATTTTAGATCTAGCTTCTGCATATTAGAGAAACGTGCCATTTGTCTCCCTGAGCTTGTCTTACCTCACTTAGTATAATTTGTTCTAGGTCCATCCATTTCCCTGCAAGTGACATAATCTTATTCTTTCTAGTAGATGAGTAAAATTCCATGTGTATAGGTACTGCATTGTTTTGATCCACTCATCTGTTGTAGGGCATTTGAGCTGTTTCCATGACTTGACTCTTGTGACTAGTTCAGCAATGAACATAGATGTGCAAGTGTCTTTGCTGTACTTGGGAGGCTTCTTTAAGCAGAGGAAGAGAAATGACCTTTTAGAGACTAAGAGAAATAGTGGACTAAGAGGGAAGAAAGACCCACTAAGTAATACTGAAGTGGGACACAGGTGGTGAGCCAGCTTCTTTGATTCATACACAATGCAGGTCATGAGATTCACTTGACTTTATTTATCATTATCCCCAGTAGGTTGGCACAACATTAGTCTTGCTGCCAAAATATTTTGCTTTGAAGATGATCAGACTTCCGTATCCTGTGACTTTGCCAAAGGACATTCTTTTGGCTTACATTTCTCCATTAGCCTTCAGATGCTAATAGATAACAGTGTGGGCCTTCATTTTGTTGACATACTGGTGAGCACTCCCTGAGAAGGGGCTATTGGAAGAGCCATGGGATGTTCATGAAAACTGGTCACAAGGTAAGCAGAGCTTCTTGGTCTGGCTTTGTTCTTAATGATAGTCCCACCATTTACCTGATGGGCCATCTTGGTCTTGAAGCTGTGTCATGACTCAGTTTCTTTATTTGTAGAAGATAGAAGAGAAAAGCTTCTTCCTCATAAAGTGAGGATTAGATGAGTAAAAAAGAAATAAAAAGGTTGATCACATCAGCTTGCGGTTAAGTAAACGCATTGACAGGTAGGTCGAGGATAGACATACAAGGCTTAGAGCCTTCAATGGTTTATTTACTTATTTTTTTTTGGGGGGGGGGAGAGGCCAATTTTAGTGAGCTTTTATACTTTAGATGTTTTCTACTTTCCAAAACAGAAATAGTCACTTTAGTATGTTCATAGTACTGTTCTCTGTACAAGGTGCTTTATACCTCACTTGATAACTTGATAACTCTATCCTATAAAACATATGAAGTCCTTACTATGTGCTGAGCCCCAAGAACAAGAAAGATTTCTCATGGAAAGTATGATCTGAGCTGAGTGTCTGAAGTCAATGTAAGAGCTGGGAAGGAACTTGGGGACTGGCAGGATAAGGGCTTTGAACAGAAAGGGTGTTCTGCCAAAAGTACAGAGCTATGAGAGAACCAGAGAAGCTGCCAATAACCCAAGATGGCTGGAGAAATTGTCAGAGAGAGAGACAGAGAGCTGCGACTGGAGAGGTGAAGGTTGGGAAGGAAGGGGCAGGAGGAAGGAAACACAGAGACAGAGGAATTATCAACCTATCCGAATCTAAGTAACATACTGTTCACCATGGGACACCACACTGGTTTTGTTTTTACTTTTGTTTTTACATAAGGAATGAGATGTGAGCAAC
>NW_012282019.1:0-2238 GCF_000151885.1 Dipodomys ordii
CCACTTCCGGCTTTGTTCTTTTTTCTTATGTGGTGCTGAGGAATCGAACCCAGGGCCTCAGGCATGCAAGGCAAGCGCTCTACCACTGAGCCACTTTCCCAGCCCTTGATCCCTGCTTTGAGACTCAGGTCCACCACTGGGAGCAGATGGTAAGCCTGTGGGAGGGAGTGAATGACCAGGGAGGTGGCCTGAGCTGTTCAGTTGGGTGCCCATCTGGAAAGGGCCACTTCTAGGACCTGACAACATGCTAGGAAGGCCTCCGTATAACGACCTTGTTTCCGGTAATTTTGCTGCACCTCTAGAAGCAGGTGTCACATACAGCCCCAGGGTTCCTCAGGAGAGGCCCCGAGTGCGCACAGAGCTCAGAGCTCCAGTTCTTCAGCCCTGTGAATCACAGGCGCTTCTAAAGTGTCCTGTAGGGGCTCCTGGTCACATGTGTTCTTCTGGTACTGAGGAAGGCCAGGTGGGCAATGTGACCCTGTGAGAAGACATGCATGCCCAGGAGAGACCCGGCTCCTTCCCACTCCCTCAGACGCAGAGCTGCAAGCAGCTGTCCTGCTGGACGCAGGGCTCAACCCCTATTCCCATCCAAGGAGTTATAAAGAACCATCTAGAAAAGGGGCCCACCCTACTCAGCTTCTAAGTGAGCTGTGTACACAGGTAAGTTTCCAGTACTTGGAAGCTAGAGCCACCAACTGCCTGTCCGGGACTGATGGCAGTAGCAGACCAGCCTGAGGCCTGATGGGAATTTTTTTTTTTTTCCAGTCCTGGGGCTTGAACTCAGGGCCTGGGCACTGTCCTTGAGCTTCTTTTGCTCAAGGCTAGTGCTCTGCCCCTTGCGCCACAGTGCCACTTCCAGCTTTTTCTGTGTATGTGGTACTGAGGAAGCGCTCTTCCACTAAGCCACAGTGCCATATTCCCAGCCCCCCATGGGCAGTTTCTTATCACTCACGACAGTTGATGGGCAGGATGTTAAGATGGCTAGGTACTAGTGGCTCATGCCTGCAATCCTAGTTAGGCTGAAATCTGGGGAGCTTGGTTTGAAGCAAGCCAGGAGAGTCCATGGACCTCTTATCTCCAACTAACCCTCAAAAAGCCAGAAATGGAGCTGTGGCTCAAGGACTAGAGTCAAGGTCAAGGACAATGCCTAGGCCCTGAGTTCAAGCTCCAGGAACTACATGCATGTGCACACACACAGAAACAAGACTTCAAGATGGAGGTATGAATGCTGGCAGCACAGTCATGTCTGTTCATCCACCCGACTGGAACAGCAGCAGTCTCTGGTGGAATTCCCGAGTAACCAGTCTCCAAAGCCTGGCAAGAAGTGCTCAGCAACATCAAGTAGCCATTCTGGACTTCCTGTTTGTACATTGCATTAAGCGATGTTAAATCATCTAAGTGAGCTCCCT
This sequence comes from Dipodomys ordii, assembly GCF_000151885.1. Lineage (NCBI taxonomy): Eukaryota > Metazoa > Chordata > Mammalia > Rodentia > Heteromyidae > Dipodomys > Dipodomys ordii. The sequence goes on from NW_012282019.1 coordinate 1,410, forward strand.
GAGGATACATCGGAAAGCAAAACAAAACTCAGACTGCAGAACGCCCGGGCCGCACCTGGAGCGCGCCGGCCTGCGCGGCCCGCAGCCCGTCCCCGTCCTCGTCCCCCGCGTCCGCGTCTCCCTCCAGGCCGTCCTCGGCGTCCTCGTCCTCCTCCCAGGTGGAGTCGCAGTCCAGGTCGTCCATGCTGGGCGGCGGCGGACCCCCGGACCGCTCGGCGGAAGCGAAAGTGAAACGGGAGGAAGCGCGGGGGCGGGGCGAGCCCGAGGGGCGGGGCCTGAGCTGCCGGGCCCGAGGGGAATTGGCGGGGCCTGAGCCCGGGGCGGGCGCGGGTGGGCGGGGCCTGAGCCCGCGGGAGGGGTCTGAGCTCCCGGGGGGCGGGGCCTGAGCCGCGGGGGCCCGAGGAGAATTGGCGGGGCCTGAACCCTGGGCGGGATGGGCGGAGCCTGAGCCCGCGGGAGGGGTGGGGAGAGGCGGGGCCAGCACGCGGGGGCGTGGCCTGAGCCCTCGCGGGCGGGGTGGGCGGGGCTTGGGCGGGGCCTGGGTTCTACTCTCCGCCCATGCCCGTCCCCGAGTCGGCCTGGCCCGCCCTGCCGGGACCACGACCGACCCCGCCCGCCCTCCTCGAGGGCCGGGGTCCCCCGCGAGCCTCCCCGACCTGCCCTCAGAGGGACGCACCCCAGGGCTCCTGTGGAGCCCGCAGCGCCCCGACCCGTCCCCATGACCCCGGGAGGCCGCCGGCCCGCCTCCTGACCCCCGCGGAGTTCACACGCACCCCGAGGTCACTCTCCCGAGGGGGAACTGCGTCCGGTGCGGGGCCGGGGCCGGGGG
>NW_012282020.1:0-2384 GCF_000151885.1 Dipodomys ordii
AAGTGGTAGAGTGCTAGCCTTGAGCTGAAGAGCTGAGGGACAGCGCCCAGGCCCAGAGTTCAGGCCCCATGACCGGCAAAAAAAAAAAAAAAAGACACAGGATTTGTGAATTCTTATATCCCTATTCAGGTAATAATATTTGATCAGTACAGAAAACAAATAGATGTATCTTCCAGAATTACAGCGGATTGTCATAAATTTAATGAAGTAACAATTCACACTGCAGGTATTTCTTCATACTGTTTTAATTGCGAGAACATTTTCTGTATGCTGCTAAACAGCAGTGATCCGTCAGATGCTTTTTCCCTTCATATTCTTATTTGTAAAGACTACTATATTGATATTCCTCTTAACTCCATTAAACGTTCACTTTCCTTTAACAAACGGGCAACATACATTCACTGTTCTACCATAGGACTATACCAACTCCCCAGTCTTATTCTAGATTGAGAGATACTTGAGAGATCTTTATTCCACAAGAAATCACACTTCTTCCTACCTACCTGTTATACAGACTGGGCATGTTAAGTAGGAACATAGGCTCCTCTAGACCAGAGGACAGCCAGCTATGACCAAAGTTCTCCTAATATTTGTTCTAATACTCATTGAAGCACAGCTACTTCTACATCTCCACACTATCTATGACTGCCTTCCTACTACAGTGAAAGAGCTGAGAAACCAACGAAGTGAGTTACAAGATCCACAAAGTCTGATTTATTTTCTGTTTAGACTTCCACAGAAAAAGTTTGCTGACCATTGCTTTAGACACATGAGAAGAATATTTGTCACACTGAGTGTGGGAAATTAATCCTTTCAGAATTCAAAGGACAGGCTAAGTTTTCCTAAGGGTCAGACATCTTGAGGACTCTCTCAGGATCAATTACACATCATTTGTCTCTGATGAAACTATCATTAGGATAAAGTCACAATGCTTTAGGAATTCTCTGGATGTGGAGTAACATATACCTTGCTATGATAAATTATTTCAATCTTTTCACTCTGTAACCTGGAAACCTACCAGTGTCTGTGGACCTCAGAATAGGAGGAGGCTGTTATAAATGCCAAGGACAAGGTTTGGAATTATCCTATCTGGCTAGAAACCACAGCCAACTGATGTGCTTTCTAGAGGCCAAGGAATGTAGAATGGTCAGTGGAGGAATATAGTTATAAATTCCAAAGAGAACACTGTGACTTGTCTGCCACATAGTTATTTGGGGCTTCTTTTAGATTCTAGAGGACTTGATAGTGCTTCAAATCTCAATAGTGTATGGAAATGGTCTTTGGAGTCTTATTGAGTCTTTAAAGGTTAATCACAGAGAAGACCTTTAGCTTGGCACAAAGTCCTGCTATCATTGCGTCCTTTGGAGAAAAAGATTATAGCTTGTTAGTAGGTGTTAGTCTTGGCCAAGGCTACTAAGTGATCATGTAATGTAAGTTGCTCATCTTTAACTGCGTGTCATTTCACATATTCTGCAATGAAGGTAGAGATACATAGGAACTCAATCATCAAATGGAAGGGAAAGGGAAATAAAGCTTCAACAGATCTTGAAGGTACAAGTTAATTCTAGGAGGACGTAGCTCAAATGCCTAAAGCCCTGTTACTGATACATTACATCTCTCTCTTTCTCTCTCTCTCTCCTGTCCATATTCAGTCTAAAGGAGGTTTACCTATCACTAAATCACTGAGGAAAATTAACACATAGAGGCCTAGTTTACAGATTTTTCTGCATTATGTTTATTTTTAAAAAATCATCCTAAGCAGGAACCAGTTACAAAACTCAAACTCTTACCTGGGGCAAGTGTAAAGGACAACAATGAAAGGAAATTTGAGGCAGACTTTTAAGGGACATATCTAGATGGTTATTTATTTATAAGAAGAGATAGCCATAGGTACATGTCTTTGCTTAATTATGAGTGGGGAAGTCTTGGAATTCACCCCACTGAAAGTTATTGTGGAAAATACCTCAATAAACATGATCCTTATTTCAGTTCTTGTGGATGTAGACCCAGAAGTGGGGTTTTTAAGCCATATGGTATTTCCAATTTTATTTTCTTTGAGGAATATAGTGTTTTATATAAATGATCTACCAATTCACATTCCAACCCATTGTTTATGTTTTCTACATCTTTCCGAAGATTAAACTGTTACTTTTTATGGCGGTCTCTATTCACTTTTTAAATTGTTTATTTTTATTATCATTAAGTAGTTGCCATTTCAAAAAGCAGTTTATGAACATAATAGATCTTGATCAATGTCACCCCTTTTAACATTCCCATCCATCCCTCCCTACTCACCTACTCACCCCTTCCTTCCCTCCCTTTCTTTCTTTCTTTCTTTCTTTCTTTCTTTCTTTCTTTCTTTCTTTCTTTCTTTCTTTCTTTCT
>NW_012282021.1:0-1719 GCF_000151885.1 Dipodomys ordii
AAAAAAATACCCAGAAGTGATGAATTGGGGTTACAAGATAGATTTATTTTTGGTTTGTTAAAATCTTCCATACTGCTATCCACTGTGGCTACACTCATTGCCATTCCCACTAAGAGCGTATTAAGATTCCCTTTTCCCCTGCATCCCCACCACCCACCAGCATTTGTTGTTGCTTGTGTTCTTGATGATTGCCATTCTGACAGATATGAGATCTCAAAAGTATTTTGATTTGCATTTCCTTTACAGACAGGCATGTTGAGTATTTGCTCATCTGCCCTTGATTAATTGGGGTGGTTGGTTCCCTGGAAGTTTAGATTTTTGAGATCCTTGTACATTCTGGTTATGAATCTCTTGTCAGATATATAGCTGGCAAAGATTTTCTTCCATTCTGTAGGCTATTCTTTCATTCCAATGACTGTTTATTTTGCTGTACAGAAGCTTTCTAGCTTGATGCAATTCCATTTGTCAATCCTTGCTCTTATATACTTAGCTACTGGAGTTCTATTAAGGAAGTTATATATATATATACATATATATATTCCAGCATTTCCATATATTTTCCTATAGTAATTTCAAAGATTTGAGTCTTACATTAAGGTCTTTGATCCACTCTGAATTGGTTCCTTTTGTTTTGTTTGGAGAGAAAGGTTGTTCATAAACAACATCCTGTATACTCACACTCTGTATTTTTCTTGGCCTAAGTAGCTTACCTGGTGGAGTAACCCAGAACTTCATCTTTAAGGAGTGTAAGCTCTACGCTCTTTTCAAATTATAGTGGAAATATGTGTCCATTTACCATCAATTAAACTTGATACCTCTGTGTATTACCTGAGGGTGGGATGCTTATTCCCTGACCCCACTGCACTGTTGGTCAGGCTACTCACTATGGCCAGGACAGTGACTCCTTTTCTTGCCTGCTGGTCTGCAGGCTAAAAACTAGGATAATCATTACTGTGTACACTTGTCTTGGTTGTCTGAGGTTTTTCCTCCTTGTAACTTAGCCTCTCCTTTAGTCAAGGGCTTTGACAAACAAGCTCACATCCAGAAACTGGGTAAGTTTTTATTGAGACTATTTCTCTTGAACTCTTGACAATCTATTCTTGGTTCCCTCACCCCACCAACTTGACAGATTAAGAAATACTCCTGTTAGTTGTCTATCTGTCTTGTGCCTGGGGGCTCTGTGTTCCATTAGCCATCTCCATTGTTCTCTGCACGTCAGGCCTCCCTGGCTCTCCCTCCACATCTGGGGGTTAAATGTGCCTAATGGCTTCAATCATGTTGGGATTCCACGATCCTCTAAACTATTAGGAAGCCAGGTTCCATTCTGTTGCCCCTGGCTTATGAAGAAAATCACTATTGATCTTCTCAACACTGCCAGTTTACTTCTCACCAGTATTTTTACTGCCTTATTGCTTTAAGTAGAATGTTCTTCTGTTGGGCAAATCGAACATAGTTGACCATTGGGTTTTCTGGCTTTACTAGTATATCCACTCTAGCCTGCAATTTCTTTGAGACTTTTCATCCTTTTGTCTAGTACTTACCTTCCCAATTCTGACATTTTTTTTTGTAATTTATTGTGGGCCATCAACTTTTCAAGCATAACAAGCAGGGTTTTTTTTTAATTTAATTTAATTTTATTTGTGAACATACTGTACAGAGGGGTTACAATTGCATGGGCAGGATAATGCGTACATTTCTTACCAAGCATTGCAGCCTCCT
>NW_012282022.1:0-1456 GCF_000151885.1 Dipodomys ordii
TGGGGCCTGAACTCTGGGCCTGGGCGCTGTCCCTCAGCTCTTCAGCTCAAGGCTAGTGCTCTACCACTTGAATCACAGCGCCACTCCCGGATGTTTTTTCTTTTTGCTTATGTGGTGCTGAGGAATCGAACACAGTGCCTCAGGCATGCAAGGCAAGCACTCTACCACTGAGCCACCTTCCCAGCCCATCTTTGCCAATTCTTTGGTTGGCAGACCTGTCCTTTGGTGAGAGTGGAGTATTAAAGTCTCCTAGTATTATTATATTTGGATCCATCTTTTCCTGTAAATCTGAGAGTATTTGCTTAACATATTTGGGTGCACCAATGTTTGGGGTGTGTAGATTGACAATGCTGGTATCCTCTTCTTGATTGTTCCCTGTATTATTATGTAGTGACCTTCTTTGTCTTTTTGTAGTGATTTTAATGTAAAGTTTATTTTATCCAATAGCAGAATGGCAACTCCTGCCTTCTTGCTGGGGAATTTGCATGGTAGATCTTCCTCCATCCTTTCACTCGGATTTTGCTTTTATCTTTGGCCGTGAGGTGGGTCTCTTGAAGAAGCAAATTGATGGATCTTGTTTTCTGATCCACTCTGCAGTTTTTTTTTCTTTTGATTGGTGAATTGAGTCCATTAATATTTATGGTTATTATAGAGAGGTATATTGTATTTCCTGTCATTTTCTACTTTCCTAAGTTTTTCTTCTCTGCTTTCCTCCTGTGTTTACTAAGTTGGTCTCTTTATGATATATATATATATATATATATATATATATATATATCTGGTATGGATCCCTATTCTTGATTGTTTTCTTCAGACTGTAATCTCTCTCTTAATATTCTTTGTAATGCTGGCTTAATGTTTATGAATTCATTTGGTTTTTCTTTTTTTTATTGTGAAAATACTGTACAGAGGGGTTACAATTACATGGGCAAGATAATGAGTACATTTCTTATCAAGCATTGTAGCCTTCTCCTTTGTTTCCCCTTCCCATCCTCCCCCCTCCCCGCTCTCCCCCCCTCCACACCAAAGTTGTTCGTTTTCGACATAATGACTTGTACATCTCATTGTTGCAATAGGTCCACCTGGGATGTCTGTGTGGAGAGATCTGCAGTAATTCTAATTTTTTTCCCATTGTAGTATAGCTCCTTCTTTGCTTTTGTTGTGTGCAAGATTGCTTCTTTATTGCTGAAATCTAGCATTTTTACTATAATGTGCCTAGCAGTGTTCCTCCTGGGATCTTGCTTGTTAGGTGTTCTGTAGGCCTGTTATGTAAGTAAGATTTTCTCTTTTAATACTGGGGAAGTTTCCAGTGATGATCTTATTGAATAAGTGTTGCATTCCTTTATTCTGGTATTCCTCCCCTTCATCCAGCCCAATTATACCAAGGTTAAATTTCTTTTTTTTTTTTTGGGTCCGGTTGTGGGGCCTGAACTCTGGGCCTGGGTGCTGTCCCTCA
>NW_012282023.1:0-1377 GCF_000151885.1 Dipodomys ordii
GCTGGAAGTGGTGCTGTGGCTCAAGTGGTAGAGCGCTAGCCTTGAGATGAAGAGCTGAGGGACAGCGCCCAGGCCCAGAGTTCAGGCCCCACGACTGGACCCAAAAAGAAAAAAGAAAACAAACAAAAAGTAAAACATTCACAACTCTGCCTGCTGAAATATATAGTCTGATATAAATTTGCATATGCGACATCAGTATAGTTTTTATAAAGGTAAAATTAATCACATGTATCTTTTGATTCTTTTGTAAGTTCTTCCCCCATGGTATAACCCCTGTTTTCACTGTATTTGATTCCGGTGTTCTGCATCTTATATATACATTTTTGTAATTTGAGGAGGGGAAGGGGTATAGCGAAATACTTAAATGGGGATGCAGGTTGACCCATTGTGACAATGACATACACAGGACACTATGTTGAAAACAAACTTTAGAATGTCGGGGGGGGGGGAATCAAAGGAGGAGGTAACAATGCTCGATGGGAAATGTAATCATTACCCTACTCATGTAACTGTAACCCCTCTGTATAGTATTTTTACAATATATATATATATATATATATATATATAAATAATCACATGTACATTTTATAACTTACTTGTTTCACTTAATTTTCTGATGAGTATTTAGATCAATAAATGAAATTGTATGATATTTTTAATTATGACTACCATACTGTGAGCATGTTATAGTTTAAACAATATCTGCTGTGGGGCATTTTTATGGTATCATCTTTTGATCATTTCAGAAAATAATATAATCCTTATCCTATCAATAGCATATATTTAGAAAGCAATTTAGGGTAAAATAAATTGGCAGACAACTCCCCACAAATCTCTGGCATTTCTGAATGTCCTACAAGCATTGACACTGACAAACAGCCTTTGTTCGAGATTATCTTTACAACAACATTTTCATAAGCCATTTGTTTCATACTAGAACCAAGGGCAGATCTATGTTCTGTTTTATACAGTAAAGTCTCCTTCAAATGGAGAAGCCAGGTAGTCTCACTGCCCACTATAAAGGTTCAGGTTCCCTTAGTTCAACTATTCTGTAATATAGCCTACTCATATGTGGGAATTATCCCAGTTTTTTGCACTTCTTGTCACTCTAAACCATTTCTGTCCTTGACCAATGAGTCATGACCCTGTAACAGGCTAACTTGTTAACTTGCAAGTAGGGTAAAAAAAATTTTTTTTGTTGGCCGTGGGGCTTGAACTCTGGGCCTGGGCACTGTCCCTCAGCTCTTCAGCTCAAGGCGAGCGCTCTACCACTTGAGCTACAGTACCACTTCCGGTTTTCTGGTGGTTTATTGGAGATAGGAGTCTCACGGTCTCTCCTGCCCGGGCTGGCTTTGAACCGTGATCCTCAGATCTCAG
>NW_012282024.1:0-1547 GCF_000151885.1 Dipodomys ordii
CTTGACTCATACATATACTAGATATTGCAAATAAGGGAAACCATGGGACCTATGTTTCTTTGGGCCTGGCTTACTTCACTTAATATAATTTTTTTATCACTGTTAGCATTATCCCCACCTGCAGCCCTCAGCTCCCTCCAGACTTGAGCCCCTCCCTGCTCTGGAGTTCCTCCTGCCACATAGCTGGCCACTCCCTCTCTCTACCCAGACCAGCCCCAGAAATAGCCCCTGGATGGAGGCAGAGGCCACACTGCTCCCTCTCCTGGGGAGATACGGCCCCTCTCACAAGCCTGATAATAATCTTTCCCTTGTGTGTGTCTGCCTCTGCATGGTGCCGTGGGACGGCCGGGATGGATCCCAGCAATGACTGTTGTTTGTGTGCCTACCTCCCTCCTCAGCGGTGGAAGCAGCATTTTCCTATCCTGTCTCCAAACTACCATATGGCTTCTGCTGTGTCTGTTGAATAGGCTGCCTCTCCCTTCACCAGTTAGGATTCCTGAACACCAAGGGTTCTTGGAGTAGCAAAAACAACAGTTTTGAGTATACAAAGGTGACATAATGTATTGAAAGAGATTTAGTCCCACTTACTTCAAGGAAAGTCAGGCGCTGTTGGAAAACATTGGACTTGCAATGTGTTATGGGAGAGGGCTTCATTCATCCTTTCTTCCTCAAGCCCCAGCCGCGCAGGATCTGCCCTCCCTGCTGGAGAAAGGCAGGAAAGTAGCTTTTATAGAGCGCCATGCCTGGAACGAATACAAAAATGACCTATCTCACACTGGTGTGATTCCTTTTTAAACGCAGAGCCTGAATCTTATTTGAAAGTTGGAAAGTAAACCTTTATATTTTTGTGGCAAATCAAAAAAAGAAAACTATAAAGTTTCAAGAGATTGAAAGGAGGATATGTGTTTAAGTTCAAAAACTGCTGATTAGCTGGGTGCTGCTGGCCCACATCTGCAATCTTAGTGACCCTGGAGACTGAGATTTGAAGATCATGGCTGGAAGCCAACCCCAGAGGAAAGTCCTATGAGACTCTCATCTCCAGGTAATTACTCAGAAGAAGTGGAGGCATGGCTCAGAGGATGGAGTGCCAGCCTTAAATGACAAAGCTAAAGGAACAGCACCCAGGCCCTTAGTTCAAGCTCCAGTACCAGCTAGCACAAAACACCCAAAGACCAAAAAGATGATGATGATTGTCACGGTGACCCAGAGATAAAAAGATATAAAATGTTTTAATCAGAAAAAGGACTGTATCTCATATCTAAAATGCACTTAGAGCTCAAAAAACTAAATCCCCCTACAACAAATCCTCAAAGAAACAACTGCCTGATAAATGAGTGGGCTGAAGACTTAAAGATAAACTTCTCTGAAGAGGAAAGAAGGATGGCCAATAGACACATGAAGAAATGCTCAACCTCCCTAGCCATAAAAGAAATGTAAATCAAGACAACATTGAGATTTCACCTCACCCCAGTTACAACAGATGCTGGAGGGGATGTGGACAGAAGGGAACCTTACTGCATTGTTGGTGGGAATGTAAACTTGCTCAA
>NW_012282025.1:0-1175 GCF_000151885.1 Dipodomys ordii
AGAGCGCTAGCCTTGAGCTGAAGAGCTGAGGGACAGTGCCCAGGCCCAGAGTTCAGGCCCCACGACCGAACCCAAAAAACAACAACAACAAAAAAAAAAACTTTAATTTGGACTACAGGCTGCTGCTGAAGTTCAGCAGCAGCCTTTCATGCAGAGATGTGAGTATTGAAACCTTTTAACATGTAATATATATGATTCAGATTCATTTTAGCATCTTTTTTTTAAAAATGTGGATGACTAACAAATTATAAAATTACAAAGGTATCACAGAAATTTAACCTGACTTCTCAACAATGCCATTACATGTTTAATATAAATTTTTGTTGTTGTTGTTGGTCATGGGGCTTGAACTCTGGGCCTGTACACTATCCTTCAGCTCTTCAGCTCAAGGCGAGCGCTCTATAGCTTGAGCCACAGCGCCTCTTCCAGTTTTCTGGTGGTTTATTGGAGAAAAGAGTCTCATGGACTTTCTTGCCCAGGCTGGCTTTGAACTGTGATCCTCAGATCTCAGCCTCCTGAGTAGCTAAGATTACAGGCCACTTCTGACTTTTTCTGCTTATGTGGTGCTGAGGAATTGAACCCAGGGCCTCATGCATTCAAGGCAAGCACTCTACCATTGAGCCACCTTTCCTGAAGTCTTCTTAATAGTGAGCAAAGCTGGGCACCAGTGACTCACACCTGTAATCCTAGCTACTTAGGAGGTTGAGATCTGAGGATCACGGCTCAAAGCCAGCCCAAACAGCAAAGTCTGTGAGACTCTTATCTCCAATAAACAATTCAGAAAAGTAGCAGCACTGTGGCTCAAGTGGTAGAGCACTAGCCTTGAGCTGAAGAGCTGAGGGACAGTACCCAGGCCCAGAGTTCAAGCCCCACAACCAAAAAAAAAAAAAAAGTGATCAGAGAAACAGTGGCTCATGCCTATAATCCTAGCTACTCAGGATTACTCAAGATTTCACTTCCAATGTTAGCCAGAAAAAAAAAAAAATAAGGAGGAGGAAATAATAAAAAATAAATTGTGTTGGGCTGGGAAAGTGGCTCAGCGCTTGCCTTGCATGCATGAGGATCTGCGTTCAATTCCTCAGCACCACATAAGCAAAAAGAAAAAAGCCGGAAGTGGCACTGTGGCTCAAGTGGTAGAGCGCTAGCCTTGAGCTGAAGAGCTGGGGGACAGTGCC
>NW_012282026.1:0-2699 GCF_000151885.1 Dipodomys ordii
CCACACCATGGTGGCAGGCTGGGGGAGGGCACCACGGGCAAAGAGGCCTCTGTGGTCATCACGGCCGCACAGGTGGTAACACGCCTCCCCGGACCCACCTCTCTGCCCCATTTCCTCTCTTCCAGCCCCATGACTAGACTCCGGTGACTCCGTGGGACTCCAGTCCCATGACTTCTACTACTTGGACTGGCTAGCTCTTGGGCAGCAAAGAGCACACAAAGTCTGGGCTCTGGCTTTGTGGGCCTGGCCACAGGACAGTTTGAGGCCAGTAGCCAGGGTCGCCCGCTAGTCACCTGGGCCTGGTACTTTGTCCCAGAGTCCCCTTGCCATCTCTCCTGCTCGCCCTCACATTTGGCCAGCTGTTCATGTCTGACTGTCTCAGGGCCATTTTCCCACCCATCTGCCCAGACACTAGCCAGCCGATAGAAGGGCGAAGGTTTGGTTGCTTTGTCCTCTGTCCATCCTTCAGAGAGGATTTCTTTGCCAACCCTTAGGCCCGTGCTTCTGTTACTCATACCTGCAGCATTCCTCTCTAGGTCTGCCCACTACTGCAGGTGAGGGTTTTTCCTGAAGCCAGTGACCTTGGAGAGAGCCCCTCCCTCCAGTTCCCATCCCAGCTCCCTAGTTCTGCACCCTGAGTCTAGCACAGGCCCTGCCTTGGTCTTCAACAGACTTCAGGCTCACCCCTAGCCTCCTGCCTGCACTCCTGAGATCAGGGCCTGCCCTGGCCACCTGGCACCCCATTAGGTGGCTCTTTTTTGATCTAGCCCTCTCTGCGCTCGCTCAGCCCATATCCTCTAGGGGAATACCTGTCCCTCCTGCATCTAGCGCAGATGGCTCCAGGTCCCCTGGTGTCAAGTGTGAGGAATTGGTTGGAATTGGCTCCCCTCCCCCAAGACAGGACTGTCCTTTACAGCCCCTCCCCAGCCCGGCTGAGGAGGGCTGAGCAGGCATGTGCTCATCCAAGGCTAGGGGTACTCTTGGCCTCTGGGGGAGTACCTGAGGTCAGGCTTGGAGGGCTGGGGGAGGTCTTGGGCTCAAACAGGTCCTCTTGTTCTCCAGGGGCCCTCAGGGGATCCTTCTTCTGTGACACCTTCCTATGGGGGAGGGTACTGAAATGGGGAGGAGGGGCTGTAGGCATGTCCGCCTTGGACCAGTTCCAAACATGTGAGAGACAGGGGGTCCACTGGCCTCCACATCCCATGTCAGCTACGTTGGATATACGGAGGTCCAGGAGCTACCCAGGCAAACTAACCCCCATCCCTGTGCCCCCACACCAGACAGGTCACCACGGTGGGGTTCACAGAGGAGGGGCACCAGGCACTCTTGGCCCAAAGCTACATCCAGATCACAACTGCCTGCAGGGTCAGGTCCTGGGATGGAGGCTAGTGGTCAAATCTAGCTGTGGCAGCTGCTGCAGGGTAACCATGCCCAGGGAGAAAATGGGCTGGCTCGGGGACCTGGCCCTGGAAAGGGTGCAGGGCAGAGCCCTGGATGCTGGCCCACTGTGGAGGTTGGGGCCCTGAGTGATGGTCCATTCCGGGGGTCCACTGTGCTGGGGTGGGGAAGGGCTGTGGGGGAAGGGGGAGGGGCCCGTCGGGGAGGCGCTGTGGGAGGGCTGGCGTCCCGGCTCACCTGGGGGTGTGGGGAGGATGTACCTGGCACTGGTGTCTACGCTCTCGCAGGCCTTTGGTGGGGTTCCCACAGAGGACTTGCCAGGCACCTGAAGAAGAGGCTGTGTCTGTGCCTGGTTTGGAGCGGAGGTGCAGTAGGGTTAGCTCTGGGCTGGGGAAGATCAGTTACCGTGGGTGAGGTTGCTGGCATGGTCTCCTGGGGCTGGGTCCTCAGGAAGCAGGTCTTCAGGCAGGGGTCCCCCCGGGACCAGCAGAGACAGGGACCAGGGCGGGGTCTCTGCCAGGGGCAGCACCGGGTCAAGATTCTGCAGGGTGGCTCCGGGGGAGTGATCTGTCCAGAACAGAACTAGAGGTCTCTGGCCTGCTTCAGTCTCGGAGGCTTGCCTCTCAGGTCCCCATCTTTCCAGACAGGCCCTCCGCTGCGGACTTCCCCTCTCTGCAAATGCAGGCCCCGCGGGCACCCCCGTGGGGACACAGTCCTGAACTGGGGTTCATGTGCATTGTCCTGGGAACGGGTCATGCTGGAAGGTCTGACGTGCAGTGATGCGTCTCTGAGAGGTTTCGGGTTGATGGAGCCTGTCTTGGGGACTGATGGAGGCCTATCCTCTTGGGTGCTGGTAGAGGTCTGTCAGTAGCCTCAGTGGCTACTGGAAGCCTTTTCTGGGCCAGGGGCTACAGTAAACTTATGCCTACCTAGCCGGGGCAGGAGACTGTCCAGCAGGCTGCTCTCTCTGATGGCTTCCTTCACCATGAACCAGTCCTGGTTCAGCTTCTGGGTGTCTGGCAGGTTGGTGTGTGTGACAGGTATGTCGTCTAGGGTATGCAGCTGGGGGATGAGCTTCCTCACCTCTGCCCTGTAGTTGTAGCCTTGGAATGCCTGCAGGGAGGAGGAAGAGGGACAGCAGATTTGGGTCCAGTGGGATTTTTTTTTTTTTTGGGTCCTGTCGTGGGGCCTGAACTCTGGGCCCGAGCGCTGTCACTCAGCTCTTCAGCTCAAGGCTAGCGCTCTACCACTTGAGCCACAGCACCACTTCCGGCTTTTTTCTTTTTGCTTATGTGGTGCTG
>NW_012282027.1:0-1394 GCF_000151885.1 Dipodomys ordii
TAGTAAAGTTTGCATACAACTTTACGTATCATATGGGCTAAGAAATGTTTTCGTTGAAGCAACAATTAGAGCAAGACAGGCTGGTGGTGCACGGATATCATGTTAGCTACCTGGGAGAATTGAAAGTTCAAGGCCAGCTAGACCTGCTAAAACCAAAAGACCTGAAGGCATGGCTTCTAATACCACAAAAAAATTAATTAATCATAGCAATTATAATAGAACTAAAACAAGAAATGTAATTTAATCTTACTTAACCCAAAGGGAAACAGCTTTTACCTGTATGAGCTTCCATGACGAAAGCTCTGCCCGCAAATACTGCAAAGATGAGGCTTCTCTCCACTGTGGATTCTTAAATGCTCTTTCAACGTAGTTCTGTGTTCGGAAAAAAATATTATGTTTTAGAATTTCTTCTTCAGACATTTAAACCAAAGCACATCAAGTATTTTGTATCTTGAGTTACTCAGCCCCCTGTAAGCCATCCTCATAATTAATTCTATGTAAAAGCACTAAACTTTTCTGGGTTTTGCAGATCATTCTTCACCTTTCTCTCACTGATTTTCCACAAATAAAGCACGTCCATTTTCTCTTCCCACCATGAGTACACTCAATATGACGTTTCAGATTCCCTGTGTCATTGAACTGGCGGCCACATATGTCACATGGAAAAGGACCTAAAATTAAAAAAGAATGACATGCATTTAGAGTTTGAAGATAAAAGTTTAACAGGTGTATCACAAGGAAAGCAAACCACTCTTGGTGGCAATAGAGGCAGAATACACTATAATTATTTACTTTACTATTATTTACTTTTCTATTCCCTCCTAGATTTCTGATTCCAGCAAAGCAGGTGACAGTCACTGCCACATCTCTAGAGTCCAAGTATAGGGGTTGGCATCTAAAAGACATAAATTGAAATGGCCAAATTCTACTTTCAGATGAAAACAAAGTAAAAACTACTGCATACTAAATTTCTGTGAATTTCTAAGTTTCCTACTAGCAAAACTACTTCTAAATTATTTACTGTACTTAGTTGAAGGCTCCAGCTAGGTAGAAAGAGAAATGAAGTCTTCTCATAAGATCAGTTATTTATGGTCCTTCCCAGCCCTCCCTCAGCTTCTTGAATGCTGGAGTTATAGTTGTCTGCCACCATGCCCAACTGGTACTTGAATCTTGGAATCATTGTTGGCAGATTCATATGGGATATTGACTTAATACTATCTTATCCTAATAATCTTTTTCCTTTTCTCTGACAGATTTCATCCTGAAAATGCACAAGAATTTATTTCCATCAAGAAATCTAAATATATTTAGTAAAGTTTGCATACAACTTTACGTATCATATGGGCTAAGAAATGTTTTCGTTGAAGCAACAATTAGAGCAAGACAGGCTGGTG
>NW_012282028.1:0-1607 GCF_000151885.1 Dipodomys ordii
CTGTGGCTCAAGTGGTAGAGTGCTAGCCTTGAGCTGAAGAGCTGAGGGACAGTGCCCAGGCCCAGAGTTCAGGCCCCATGACCAGACCCCCCCAAAAAAAAGAAGATAGACAAGAAAGGCAGGGGAACAACGCTATAGTGTTTGTGGATAAATATATATGCAATCAAAGTGTAAAGAAAATCTCTATGTACAAGAATACACATTCAAACATGTACTTGTGTATGAACTTGTATATATTTGTGTACAGATATAGTGGAATTTTAATAATTCACAGTACTGATTAGCAAACTCTTATAGTGAGTAAATATATAAGTATAGTCACAAGTATGACACATATTTAATGAGGTATGTATTATTATATCTGTGGAAGTGTTTAGTCTATTCAAAGAAGACTATCCAGGTGCTGAAGTCTCACCACTATAATCCTTGCTACTCAGGAGGATGGGATCTGAGGATTATGTCATTCTAAGCCTATCAAGAGCATGAGGTGCCAGGCACTGGTGGCACATGCCTGTAATCCTGGCTACTTAGGAGCCTGAGATCTGAGGATTGCAATTTAATGTTAGCTTGGGCAGGAAAGTCTCTGAGACTCTATCTCCAATTAATAAACCACCAGAAAACGTGAAGTGATGCTGTGGTTCCAAGTGATAAAGCACTAGCTTTGAGTGCAAAAGCAGGCCCTGAGTTCAAGCTCCACGACTGAAAAAAAAAAGGCATGAGGTGTTGCATTCAAGCCCTATTACTGGCACAAAATAAGTAACTGTATAAGGAAAGAATTTACCATTTAGATGACCCCAGACATAAACTTCGCAAATGGCTCCCATTTTAAGACTGCAGAAGACAGCCTCAGGAAGCTCTTTGCCTGGAGTATGAAGACAAGAAGTAAAACAAACAGGTTAACAGCAACAACAAAATAGACTAACAAATCTGCAGCCATTTCAAGATAAATATGAAACCAATGCTAATAGCTATTAAAGATTAGATTGAGAAGGAACAAGGAAACAGAAAAAAATTCCCTAACCACCAATAGCAAAGCAACATGATATGGAGAGATGTGGACTCTCTAACATTTACAAATCAGATCATACAGCTGTAAAAAGTCCCCACATCTGGAGGAAAGTCAGACATCTAGGTAAAGGACCAAGGATTTGGGGTGGTTGCCAAAGAAAACAAGACATATGAGGCCCTGTTGGCTCAAGCCTGAAGTTCTAGCTACTCAAGAGGCTGAGATCTGAGGAGCATAATTCAAAGCCAGCTCTGATAAGAAATTCCACAAGACTCTTAGCTCCAGTTAACCACCAAAAGGCTAGAAATGGATGTGTGGCTCAAGTGGTAGACAGCTAGCATTGAGGAAAAAAAATCTCAGAGACAGCACCCAGTCATCAAGTTTAAGCCCCAGAACTGGCAAAAGAAAACTAAAACAAGCCGGGCGCCGGTGGCTCACACCTGTAATCCTAGCTACTTAGGAGGCTGAGATCTGAGGATCTTGGTTCAAAGCCAGCTGGGGCAGGAAAGTCCATGATACTCTTATCTCCAATAAAACCACTAGAAAACCAGAAGTGGTGCTGTGGCTCAAGCAGTAGAGGGCTCGCCTTGAGCTGAAGGGC
>NW_012282029.1:0-5893 GCF_000151885.1 Dipodomys ordii
AGCCGGAAGTGGCACTGTGGCTCAAGTGGTAGAGTGCTAGCCTTGAACTGAAGAGCTGAGGGACAGCGCCCAGGCCCAGAGTTCCGGCCCCACGACTGGACCCAAAAAAAAAAAAAAGTTTCATGGAGTTTCCTGCCCAGGCTGGCTTTAAACCGGGATCTTCAGATCTTAACCTCCTGAGTAGCTACAATGACAGGTGTGAGCCACTGATCCCTGCCCCCCCTATTTTTTTTCAGTCGTGGGGCCTGAACTCGGGCCTAGGCACTGTCCCTCAGCTCTTCAGCTCAAGGCTAGTACTCTACCACTTGAGCCGCAGCACCATTTCTGGCTTTTTCTGCTTATGTTGTGCTGAGGAATCGAACTTAGGGCCTCATGTATGCAAGGCAAGCACTCTACCACTGAACCACCTTCCCAGCCCCCCTTTTTGTTTTTTAAACTCTATTCATTTATTGCTAGCAAGGATTGCATGCACGCCAGTGAGCTCTGTGAGGTCAGGGGTTTTATTGGCCTCCTTCAGTGCTGAACCTGACACCTTGACTCCATACATCCTTGGAGAACGTGTAGAACAGGCACTGGGGAGAGATGGACCGGGGTAGGAGGGCGAAAAGGATTCTGAGAGGAGGCTGAGAGGACAGATGGGAGAAGATGGGGTGGAAGTGGGGGACGTGGGAGTCCAGACGCAGCTGATTTTCCCAGAGTCTGTAAAGAAGGCAATGAATGGTCGTGGCTTTTGAGTTCAGGGGGAGGGACAGGCTCTGATTTGGGCTATGATTGGGTATGAGGGAGTGTGGGGGGGAGTGTCCCCTAGTCCTTGAGGAGTTCTTGAGAATCCTAAATACAAGGTGCCCCCCACCTGTCCACCCAACCCCAGCAGGGAGCTGCAGGCTCTGCCTCTCCCCCCACAGCAGGAAGGGGATCACAGCAGGGTGGCATCTGCGTCAAGCCCAGAGCATGACCAGGCAGGTCTGAGGCCAGCTGGGGCACACCTGCTGTCAGAGACTGTGGGGGGCAGCATAGGGGGGCCGTGGGACGCTGTGGGGTGAGCACAATGTCATCGAAGAGGTCCAGGGTAGAGGTGTCCAGGGCAGCGAGGCTCAGGCTGGGGCCCACATAGGGGGTTTCCTTGGGGGCCACTGCACAGGCCACCCCCAGGAAGGGGGATGCAGGGGGCGGGGGAGGTTTTTGGGGTGGCGGTCTCTGGGGAGGAGCCTCCTGGGACAGGATGGAGAGGGCCAGGCGCCGTGTGGCCGCTTCAATCTGGGTGAACTGCCTGTGGAGAGACCCATGTCAGGGAGGTTTGCCTGGGAGACCCCTCCTGCCTGCCACCCCGGGAGAGACTGGTCCCCTCTTCCCACCCCCTTGTCCTCCTGGACTGGGGTCTGGTCTCACGAGGACACTGTAGGGTGGAAGTGAGCAGTGTGTCAAGCAGGAATGCACCATTACTGTACTACACGCAGGTGTGCTGTGGGCCGGTGCTGGCCTGGCCCTGGGATCACTCCAGAGTTGTCTCAGGCTGGAGTCCTCCCCCGCGGCCCTCCCCCCCCAACTGCAGAAACTGAGGCCCCAGGCCTCCTCTGAGGCCCAACCCCTCATCAGACATGCTGGAAAACAGTGCTGGGATGCTAAGGCAGGCACAGGGGTGTGGGGAAACATGGGAGATGCCTGAGCTTGAGCCTAGAGCGGATGAGGAAGGGGACAACGGGAAGAGCAGTTAACAGGTGTTCCAGGGGAGCTATCACCCCTATCCTCACCATCATCGTCATCATCATCATCATCACCACCACCACCATCACTGCTATTCCCCCTCCCTTCTCCAGTGGCTCTTCCCTCAACTGTGTATGTGGGGTCTTTCCCTCATTGGCTGAGGTCTGGATCAAAGGTCATTGAGGTAAGGCCATCAGTGGGGACAGAACTCTCCTGGATGCTCCCTCCCTCCGGTTTCTCTCTTCATCTGCTCACCATCTTTTTTTTTTGGGGGGGGAGGGATCCGGTCATGGGGCCTGAACTCTGGATCTGGGTGCTGTCCCTCAACTCTTCAGTTCAAAGCTAGCGCTCTACCACTTGAGCCACAGCGCCACTTCCAGCTTTTTTCTTTTTTGCTTATATGATGCTGAGGAATCAAACCCAGGGCCTCATGCATGCAAGGCAAGCGCTCTACTACTGAGCCACCTTCCCAGCCCATACTCACCACCTTTTAACATAATGCTAGCCTTTTCTTCTTATTTTTTGCTGGTCCTGGGGTTTGAACTCAGGGCCTGGGCACTGTCCCTGAGCCTCTTTGTGCTCAAGTCTAGCACTCTACCATTGAGCCAGTGCCATTTCCAGCTCTTTCTGTTTTTGTGTTTTTTTTTTTTTGGGTCCGGTTGTGGGGCCTGAACTCTGGGCCTGGGCACTGTCCCTCAGCTCTTCAGCTCAAGGCTAGAGCTCTACCACTTGAGCCACAGCACTACTTCCAGCTTTTTTTTTTCTGCTTATGTAGTGCTGAGGAATCGAACCCAGGGCCTCATGCCTGCAAGGCAAGTGCTCTACCACTGAACCACCTTCCCAGCCTTCTTTCTGTTTATGTGGAATCGAACCCAGGGCTTCATGCATGCTAGGTAAGCACTCTACCACTGAACCATGTTTCCAGCCCCTCTCCCCTTTGTTTGGCCAGTTCTGGGGCTTGAACTCAGGGTCTGGGTGCTGTCCTGGTCCTTGTGCCCGAGGCTAGTGTTCTATCACTTGAGCCACACTGCCACTTCTGGCTTATTCTGGATTGTTTATTGATGATAACAGTCTCATAGACTTTTCTGCCCAGACTGGATTCGAATCGTGATCCTCAGATCTCAGCCTCCTGAGTAGCAAGGATTACAGGCATGAAACACTGGTGCCCAGTTTAGTTTTTACTTTTTTTAAATTTAGATAAAACATATATAACATAAAATTCACTGTGTTTTTTCTTTTCTTTTTGTCGGTCATGGGGCCTGAACTCTAGGCCTGGGTGCTGTCCCTCAGCTCTTCAGCTCAAGGCAAACGCTCTACCACTTGAGCCACAGTGTCACTTCCAGCTTTTTCTGCTGATATGGTGCTGAGGAATTGAACCCAGGGCCTCATGCATGTAAGGCAAGCACTCTACCACAAACCACCTTCCAGCCCCAAAATTCACTGTTTAAGAGTATAATTATCTGGATGCAGGTGGCTCACGCCTGTAATCCTACCTACTCAGGAGGCTGAGATCTGAGGATCGCAGTTCAAAGCCAGCCTGGGCAGGAAAGTCCATGAGACTCTTATCTCCAGTTAACCACCAGAAAACCGGAAGTGGCACTGTAGCTTAAGTGGTAGAGTGCTCACCTTGAGCTGAAGGGCTAAGGGACAGCACCCAGGACCAGAGTTCAAGCCCCAGGACCAACACAAAAAAAGAGTATAATTAATTCAAGGTTGTACAATTACTACCTCTTAGTTTCAGAACTTTTAATCACTGAGAACCCTATGCCACCCCACCCCCCCATCCCCCCACCCCCACCCCCCACCCACACCCCCCCCTTTCCGGCTCTATCTCTCTGGCTTTTCTCAAGGGTCACCACCTGGTGGCACCATTCCATCTCCTTACCCCTCTTCCCTGGGCTTTCTTCCTACCTGTTCACAGCCCGCTCTGCTCTGGGAAGGCAGTAAATTGGATCTGCTTTGGTCAGTGATGGTCTCCAGGGCCTGGCACAGGGCCAGTACACGACAAGTCATGCCCACTGAACGGCCCTTGAACCCAGATTTGGGGCTCCAGCCTCTGTTTGAGGGCCTTCAGGTCTCATCCAGCTCCGTGACCCTGACCCCCTGCTCCAGCACCCCCCTCCCCCAGCCCCTCACCTGCAGATCTGGTTGTGCAGGAAGCGCCTGTGGTTGGGTCTCCTCTTGGGGGGGCGGGGACGGCGGGGGCGCAGGGCCCGCAGCATGTGGACAGCTGCCCCACTCACAAAGGCACACAGCTCCCGGGGCCCAGGTTCTGGGACCCCGGGGGCTGTGGGCGTTCCGGGGTGCATGATCAGGAGTGACTCCTCACAGTACCAGTCAGAGGTGAGGTGGATGGATGCAGGGGTGCCAGGAGAACGAGCCCTGAGCTCTTGCCGGTGGTGTCTCCCAGCTGGGCCTGGGGGCAGGTGAGGGGTGACACGGGAAGGCAAATGTTGGCAGGGGGGCCAGCTGTGTGCCCCACTTTTCTACCCAGGTACCCAATTAGTACATAGTTGGGCCTGGGATATCAGATGGGGGCACGGAGGTAGAGAGGCAGAGAAAAAGTGCCTGGAGATAACCAATTAAGGGGACAAAGGCCTAGTTAGGGAAGGCAGGCCCTGTGGCTATAGCCAGAGTCAACCTGAGCGATTAACATTAAGGATCCTTAATTGGCACTCTGTCGCTGTGGCTGTGTGTGGTGCTGTGTTGGTGGGTGGAAGAAGCTGAGGAGGTGAGCCATCTACTCCCAAGCTCCCCCCACATGCCTCCTCTGCCCCTTTGTTCCAGGCCCAGGATCCTTAGGGGAGACTGAGGCCCAAGGTCTCTAGCCAACAGGAGTCTCTAGCCAACAGGAAGGGCTGGCTTCTCTGGGGTAGCCACAGAATCTTGAGGTGTAGTGAATGGGGAGGGGGCAGGGTGAACCAAGTGGGGTGGTAGGGGGGAACCACCACAGAAGCCTGGTTTTCCCCAACAGGATTTGTTTCTTTGTGCCCATACTAGGGTTTGAATTCAAGTCCTAGGCACTGACCTTCAGCTTTTCCACCCAGAGCCAGTGCTCTATCCCTTGGGACGCAGCTCTGCTTCTGGCTTTTTGGTGATTAATTGGAGAGAGGAATCTTGATAATTTTTCTGCCCAGGCTAGCTTTGAACTGCTACACAGACTTCTGAGTAGTGGGATTAGTGAGCCACCAGCATGTAGCACCAAGGTATTTTATTGAGGGCCCTGGTATTCATAGAGATGGAGAAGCTGCCTCTGGTGACAGACATCCCTGTTGGGGACAGGGAGGGTGTCTCTCAGCTATGTCCAGGGTCTAGCTGCTGGTTGTCTCGGGTTCTCAGCAGCTCCAGGCTTCATCCGCACACCCACTGATGCCCCTCTGGCCCCATCGTCCCTCCCGAGAGCCTACAACTGTCTCCTCTCTATTGTCATCAATTCTGTCTCTTCTGTCTCGGCAGTCTCTCTTGGCATCTCAACATCTGATTCTTAGGTTCTGAACATTCCTGTAGCCATTGTCTGCCTCTGTCCTGACCAGGACAGGTGTGTGTGTGTGTGTAGACACGCCTGTGGAAGCCTTGCTGCCTGTCCCTCAAGGGGAGAGTTACCGGTCGTGGGGAGCAGGGGTGGTGTTGTTGCTGGTCAGGCCATTACCAGGCTTCCCCCCCAACTTGCAACGTCTTGTGTGTGACTGATTCGACAGACGTGCGTAAAACACCTACTATGTGCAGACGGAGGATGCGGCAGGGAGGGGTGCGCTGGGGTGCAGGTGGGGGGAGGGATGATGCCCAGGTCCAGAGGAGCCGAGGGCACGGAGACCAGCAGCGAGGAGGCTGGGTGGGACCAGGGGCCGCTTTGACGAGGATGAACTCTTTGAGGAGGTGACCCGTGACCTGCAGCCTCAGCACTTCGGGACGCACAGGTCTAGGGTCCCTCTGGAGGTCAAGAGTCCACCCCAGGTGAATGAGAAGACATGGGGTCGACGTCTTCCCAGGCGAATACTGAAGGGCTCCGCCGACACCCCGGCCCCGGGTCGGCCAGAGTTCTGCGGACAAAGCGAAGCACGGTGGGTCAGCGGGGCCCACTGCCCAGAAGCTGACCGGATCCTGCTGGGCGCGCGAGGGCGCCGTTCCCGGACACGCTCATCGGAAGGCACGGGCTTGTCCCCCGGCCCCGGCCCCCACGCCGCCCCAC
>NW_012282031.1:0-1347 GCF_000151885.1 Dipodomys ordii
CCACAGCACCACTTCCAGCTTTTTTCTTTTTGCTTATGTGGTGCTGAGGAATCAAACCCAGGGCCTCATGCATGCAAGGCAAACACTCTACCACTGAGCCACCTTCCCAGGCCCTCAAACTGAAAGTTTTAAGAGAAAAATTCTGATAATTCATTTTGTGAAAACATAAATCCAATTCCTTAAGGTAACTTCCCACTAACTTTTCTAACTTCCTATTTGACATCAACTGAACCCTTACATTCAAGTTATTCCATTTTAACCTCTCCAAACTCCCCTGGCTCTAACCTTTGGTCATCCAGCATGTAGCACTTCCTCAACTGGGGTGACTCTACATGTCCCCTTTTCTAACTAACTCCAGGTCACTGCCACACCTCTCTACATAAATGCCATTTTTCTCCAGACCTTAAGCTCTTTGGCTGAGATTAGTACTTAATCACCAACCTTATTTAGGCTAGTACATATTTAATTTTCAAGCCAGGTGGTGTTAATTTTAACTACCCTTTGCACCAAGTACAAAATTCTTAAAACTTCTATTCAAATAAATGTATACTTTATATCACAATCTGAGAACCCAAAGAAGTTCATCTCAGTAATTTACAAATAATAACCAGGAACAGTTAACCAAGGAAGATAAGTAAATTAATTACTTATTACCCATTTATTAGCAGAGTAAGTTTATACTCAAATCTAAAAACCCAGAAGCCTACCAAAAACTAGATTCTTCCAACCACAACTATTTCTGTGCTTACTAATATATTAGCAGCAAAGCTCAAGTATTATTCTAGTTATGTAATGAAAATAATGAAACCACAAGGATGTTCTCTCATTACCTGTTCCCCTCTGTCCTTTTCTTTGGTCTTGCTTCTGTGGACTCTAGCAGAAGTGGTATCCTGGAGAGGAATGGGAGAGATCTGGTGCAGTGGCATGCTCATCCCAGCCTCCAATCTGGTCTCCCTCTTTACCAAAGGGAGTCTTGACTGAAAGAGTCATTTTGGGCCATGGACTTCAACCTGAGAGAAGTAAAAAGAAACAAAACTGAGCTAAAACACTAAGAGTAAAATTAGCACTCTACATTTATATTCACATTTAAATTAAGTTTCAATGACAAGTGGTTGGTCTTTAAAAATTATAAAAGACCTGGGAGGCCAGTGGCTCACACCCACTCCAGCTAAGAGATATAGTATCTGAAGATCACAGTTTGAAGCCAGTCTGGGCAGGAAAGCCTATGAGACACTTATCTCCAATTATCCCGAAAAAAAAAAAAACAGAAGTGGTGCTGTGGCTCCAGTGAGACAGTGCTAACCTTGAGTAAAAAAGCTGCAACACTGGGGCTGGGAAGGTGGCTCA
>NW_012282032.1:0-2772 GCF_000151885.1 Dipodomys ordii
GTGTGTGTGTGTGTGTGTGTGTGTGTGTGTGTGTGTGTGTGTGTGTGTGTGGCTTGCATTGCAGAACAGTGCAGGTGCATTTAAACATTCACCTGAATTAATGCCATCCTACCTGGAGGACTAATTCATCCTCTTTGGAGTTCAAGTTTCATCAGCAATGGAGAAAATACAACTCCTTGTCAAGATTCCAAAAGACCTGCGCTGGCAAATCAACAGTTCCTTTGGTCATCAAACGACCTTGCTTCCAGGTCTGCTGGGGTGGAAACAGATGGCTTGATTGAAACAGAAATGATTGTTCCTTCTTTCCAGAACCTAAGAGTAGGATGTTTCCATGTCCTTCCCCCAAAGAGGCATTCTGTCCTGTCTTATTTCCCAAGATGGAGTCAAGGGTTCTTACCTCAGCTCTGGGAGAGGGCTTAGGGCAGTTTCATCTCAGCTGGGCTTCTCTCTGGGCGGCAGGCTGTGCTGCAGAGCCGTGCACAACTGGCTCTATCCCTGTCTGAAGGGGAAAAACAGTAAAGTTGTGGGCTGAGCACCAGAAGCACTTGTTAGTAAAAGCAGGCGGGTGAGCACCCAAGCTCCTCCCATCCCTGGTCTCCCTGGCCACTTGAGAAACTCTCCTCCCCCTTTACAACCACAGCCCTAGACTGAAGGACAGCCCCTTTTTCCTGAGCCCAAAGGGGCCATCTGTTCACCCACCACCAGCCCTCCTGGGGCTACACAATCAGAATCAGCTACAGCTTAAGCAAAGCAAACTCTACTTCAACCATTGAATCCCGGTGCTACTCTTATTAGTCTCAAGAAAAAAATAAAGAGTTTGCAGGTCCAGACCAAGTCTTGTGTTTAGGTGAGGCTTGCTGATTTGTTGATTTCACCTTCTCCCTTTGACCTAGAGCGTGTAGTTCACACTACTCACATGAATGCAATTTCTTGCTCATTCTGGAAACATTTTAACTTAGCCCAAACTTTCAGTCTGTTTATTTAATATCTGATGGATGGATAGTGCTTGTTTTTAAAGTAATTATTGTTTTTCCTTGTGCCAACAGAAGGCAGGTTCCTTTATACATTTTTAATGTAACTTAGGTAAAAAGAAAGATGTCACTCTTTTGTTTGTTATTTTTATTTTTATTGACTAGAATAAGAATATATACAGCATACACACAGCTCAGAGAATTGTCTTAACATAGGAACATTTGTGTAATTTGGTTAACTACTTCCAGAAACAAAATATTATCACTGCTTCCTAAAAAGCTATCTCAGATTTAGTGCCTGTCACTACCTCTTCATCAAAACTAACCACTATCCACCTGTAATCCCAGGTACTCAAGAGACTGAGAGCTGTGGGATTGAGGTTCAAAGCCAGAGACTCCACCTCCAAAATAACCAGTTTAAAAAAAATATATATATATATATAAAAGCAGGGCTGGAGGTGTGGCTCAAGTGGTAGAGTACTAGCCAAGAAAGTATGAGGCCCTGAGTTCATCTTAGTACCAGCAATATATATATATATATATATATAACTACCATCCTACTTTCTCAAATCCAGTATTAGTCATTCCTACTCTTAATTCCACATATATAGAACCATACTATTTGTTTTGTTGTGTGACAGCATTTGTCAATATTAAATGATTCATTCATTTACAGAGTTATTGCGGTTAAGTTACCCATTCTTGCTCTACCCAACGAAGTTCCAGAGAACAGATGCTTCCTGAGTTTTGTTTTCCTTTGTTGTTATCTAGATTTTTATAAAGATATGAAAAAGCAGCTAGGTGTGTTCGTTCACACCTGTAATCCCAGTTTCTTTAGAGACAGAGATGAGAAGAGTGGAATTCTGAGGCCGAATTAGGCTAAAGTTAGTAAGATTCCCCATCTCCTAAACCTGGAATAGTGAATGGCTGTGAACCCAACTGCAAGGACAGAATACATAGAAGGATCCAACTCTGAAACTGGCCCTACGCAAAAAACTTAAAACCCTATCTGGAAAATAACGAAAGCAAAAAGATCTGAAGGTTCAACTCAAGTGGTAGAGCACAGGCTCTGACTGTCCCAGGGAAAATACACACACACACACACACACACACACATCATACCAGTCAGGTATTAAAACAGTTTACTGTATGTCATTAAGCAGCAGGCTTCTGCAGTATCTTTGAATGCTCTACAATATGTATGTACTGGTGGGTCCCTATGATCCATAAATGGATGAATGGATAAATGTACTATAATTTGTACTCAACCCTAAAGACTAGACATTTGTCATCACCAACTCTTGACCTGTTAGTTACCAAAAAGGTCGACAATTTTAAGGCATCATCTTAGGAATCAAATTGCTGGGTCAAAGCATTTCCAAATTTTTCAAGTTTTGAATCGTGGTGGCACAGAAATTCCTCCCAGTGAGCACTCCTCCAATAATGCCCTTGTCCCCACACTATGTTCTCACTCACCATAGTGGCATTTCTAGTAGAGAGGAGTGCTGAGTTCCAGGAATCTTAACTTGTGGTTTCCTGTGTTCAGCTTAGTCCCAATCTAAGATAAGATCTGTGATGCAAAACAGCCTTTGAGTCTGCAGAGGGAGGCAGCCAGCAGGGAAGAAAAGGAAGAAATCAGGGCTGGGAAGGTGGCTCAGTGGTAGAGCGCTTGCTTGCCTTGCATGCCTGAGGCCCTGGGTTTGATTCCTCAGCACCACATAAGCAAAAAGAAAAAAGCCAGAAGTGGCACTGTGGCTCAAGTGGCAGAATGCTAGCCTTGAGCTGAAGAGCTGAGGGACAG
>NW_012282033.1:0-1757 GCF_000151885.1 Dipodomys ordii
TTCTATAAAAACAACTTTAGGAGCTGGGAAGTTGGCTCATTGGTAAAGTGCTTGCCTTGCATGCATGAGACGCTGGGTTTGATTCCTCAGCACCACATAAGCAAAAAGAAAAAAAGCAGGAAGTGGCGCTGTGGCTCAAATGGTAGAATGCTAGCCTTGAGCTGAATTGCTGAGGGACAGTGCCCAGGCCCAGAGTTCAGGCCCCACGACCGGACCCAAAAAAAAAAACAAAAAAACTTTATGAGACTGATGTTAAAATGACTATTGCTAATGTGGATAGTAATTTTTAAAGTTAAAAATCATACATTGCTATTTATACTTGTTCACATAATCTCCTGATATTTCAAACACAGGATTTTTTTATTCTGAAAATAAGGGTTATTCAGTACTATTATTTATACATATTTTAAGATTTTACTACATATCCTATTAGTCATTGTGGTTAAGTAATTTAACCACAATGGTAAGTCATACTCTAATGATTAGTCACCTAGCTACATGCTAGTTTTGTTTATTTTCTTTTCTAAGCAATTGCACCTAAATGTTATTTTCACTAGTTAGTTAGTTAAATTTTCAGTTTGTTACATTAGCTAATTGATCTAGAAAGTAGTAAGAATATTCAGAAGCCTCATTGACTTAGAAAAATGATCCCATCCAATCTGCTGAGCTGGGGTTATACAAATGAAAACTTAATTTTAGGAAAAGGGAAAGAGAGGTAAATACTGTATCCGGAGACATGTTATAGGTTCTATGGTAGGAGCAGATATTTATCTAGAGTTGAAGCTTTGAAGGAAAGCAGTATCCATATGGACATTACTGAATGTTGGCTAAGCATTATACTGTCATACGTTGGTACTGCTTAAATACTAGCATCTGCATGACTTAAACCTCTCTGTCGCAACAGGATATTCATCTATTAGAAAAGAAACAGCTATAAAAGTAAATGTAAGCCAGGCACCCCTGGCTTATGCCTGTAATCCTAGCTACTCAGGAGGCTGAGATCTGAAGACAGAGGTACACAGCCAGCCTGGACAGGAAAAGCTGTGAAATTCTTATCTCCAGTAAGCCACCAGTAAACTGGAAGTAGCACTGTGACTCAAGTGGTAAAGAGCTCAGGCCCAGAGTTCAAGCCCCATGACTGACCAAAACAAAACAAAACAACAACATCTAAGGCTAAGTGTGTGACTCAAGTGGTAGATTCCTCACCTAGCAAGTGTGAGGCCCTAAATTGAGACCCCAGTACAGTACTGCCAGAATATATATATGTGTGTATATATATATAAACACATATACATATATATATTCTGATATAAGATCCATTAGCTTTACCACACCTCCAGAGAATCCATGGCAGATAAAAATGCTAAAACAAACAAAATCTACACAAGCTCAGACATTTCACAAGTTAAACTAAAAGATGTAAAAATAAGTCAAAACCTAGTATCCAAAAAAAAAATCCCAGATTATGGGATTAATTCTTGTTGGTTAAATATTACTTCCTATTGTTTGGTATAAAATTCTGCTGCTTTTTTTTTCCCTCTGAAACTGGCAATAGAAGTGTTAATTTGAGAATTTTAACAGACTTGTCCCTATTGCAATAATTAGTAAGTAATCTTACTTGACTATGTAATGGTAAGTTAATTATTTAACCTCTTAAGAGTCTGTTTTTGGGCTGGGAAGGTGGCTCAGTGGTAGAGTGCTTGCCTTGCATGCATGAGGCCCTGGGTTCGATTCCTCAGCACCACATAAGCAAAAAG
>NW_012282034.1:0-3729 GCF_000151885.1 Dipodomys ordii
CCCCCCCCCGAAAAAAAAAAGTGAACTCCGGGCCTGCATTTGCCAGTGGGTGCTCTATCACTGAAGTTACACCCTCACTCAGCCCTACAATCCATTTTTCAGGGACAAAAACTAATTTCAGAGCAGGGATCTGAGCCCAGCCATTTTAATTCTAATGAGGATGAGGTATTTGCTGGGCCAGGTTAAGTCAAAAATTGCTTGTTCCCACTTTGGGAATCCTGTACGTGCTGAATTCCTGCCTAGGATCTGCCCTCTAGCAAGGGTGTCTGCCACTTCTCCAGGAGGTGCTACCGCTTCCCCCAGGAGTTACAGCCTTAGTGCGCCCTCTGCTGGGAACAAGGAGGACCAAACAGACTGCATCCTACACATTGAAGTGCAAGAATCCTGACCTTAGCTGGCAGGGAACTATGTTCCCTCCTCCCAAATATGGGACATGAGCCATGGGCCAATAGCATGCCACCGCCACTGCAGAACGCCCAGTCCAGCCGAGGTCTATCAACCAGCAGGATTGGATTTCTCAGGGCTTCCATCTTGGAATCTTATCCATCTTCTCAGACTGCATGCTAGTTCCAAGCCTACCCCACTGAGGACCAGGACCATGGGCTTCATGAACAATGCCAACATGGGTTGGAAGGTGGCTCAGTGGTAGAGCGCTAGCCTTGAGCTGAAGAGCTGAGGGAAAGCACCCAGGCCCAGAGTTCAGGCCCCACGACTGGACCCAAAAACAAACAAACAATGCCAACAGGGCTCATCACAGGACATGGGATTTGTTTCGAGCACTGCCATGTGTGCAGTAGAATGAGGAATCCAAAGGAGCAGCAGGTAAAGGGCACCTTGGAAGGGTTGTGGAGAGGCAGGCAGTATGCTGGGCTCAAAGAATAGATGTTCTCTGAATAGTCTGAGAGAGAAAAGGGTAGTAAAATTGGGTCAGTCATTGTGGGCAAAAGCACAAAGAACAGATGCCTTGACATATCCACTCTGGACTACTTGGTTTGGATTTGTGCTTGCCACTAAGTAGGCCTCAGTGAGAGCAGCTATCCAGGAAATAAGGGCAGTATTAAAGTTTGGGTTAATTGCTTCAGTAACCTCAAGTTAATTAACATTGGGTTAATTGCTTAGTAAAGCTCAAGTTAGTCCTGGGATCTCAGGAAGTAGAGGAAGCAGGCATTAATGAAGGATAGCCCATGTTCTGTTTGTATCTGCTTTTGCCATTTTCTTTCAGGAGCAGAAGGAAGGAAAGTGGGTTCTGGAAGATGAAGGCGTCAGAAGAATAAAAAGTTCAACAGAAGGCCCTTCTACCCTAAACACAGGCATCCAAGAGGGAAGCAACTTGCAGTTCTTCCTTCCCCCCATACACAGCCCTCCAGTTGCACACTAGGTCACCCCACCTCTCTACAGGCAAGACACCCAAACACCTCTCTTCTGTACTCACTTCTTTTCCTGCTGTTCCAATCCCTAAAATTCTGTTCCTGGGGAAAGAGAGCTCCAATGCTTATAACCTCCCTTTCAACTCTGTTCAGAAGCTTCATTACCAGGCTGCACAACAGACTTCTAAATGGTAATGCCAGCCACTTCCAGCTGGCAGTGTCTGAGATAGGTCAGTATGCAGGAATTCTTATCTATGCAAGCAGGATGGGGATGGCCACTGTGGCAGGATATGGGCAGTCACAGGCCACCTGTTGGGGGGGGGGGGGGAATGCCTGAAAGCAGGAGAGGAAGG
The DNA here is from genome assembly GCF_000151885.1 of Dipodomys ordii. Taxonomy (NCBI): domain Eukaryota; kingdom Metazoa; phylum Chordata; class Mammalia; order Rodentia; family Heteromyidae; genus Dipodomys; species Dipodomys ordii. The sequence goes on from NW_012282034.1 coordinate 1,721, forward strand.
CCAGGAGACAAGATATGAGTTTATTTGTCATAGAAGTCCACATGAGCTCCAGACTGGAATGTGTCTGATTGGAGCAAGCTCAGCAGTTTCTGGGCTGATGTCTTGCAATCCACCAGCTCCCCCTTTGACTTCAGCTCCTGCAGACTTTTTCGCAAATGGGGGTCCACAGAGGTCTCCCGGGCCAACTGCTGCATGTCTGTGTCTAGGGGACCTAGATAATGAAAAGCAGCATCATAAAAATGGCAGGTCATGGCTTCCTCACTGCTTGTGGAGGGCAGGGCTGAGTCAGGTCTAGCCAAAGGCAACTGAAGTCTGGTCTAAGAAGTTTTCCTACCTTTACCTGTATCTCCTTCCCACTTGCTAATATCTAAGTGACATTGAAAGGTCAATGTCCAGCTCAGCTACCTCTAATACCCTAGTCTTCCCTTGAATTTGTTCGATTTTTTTCTTTTTCTCCCATTTGTCTTAAACTCAGGGGCTTTTTTTGTTTTTTGTTTTTGGCCAGGGCTAGTGCTCTACCACTTGGGCTACAGCCCCACTTCTGGCTTTTTTGGTGATTAATTGGAGATAAAAAGTCTCATGAACTTTCCTGCCTGGGCTGGCTTTGAACTAAGATTCACAGATCTAGGATTACAGGTGTGAGCCATGGGTACCTGGCTTGTTTTCTTTTTTCTTTTAAGATACTGGGGGCTAAACTTAGGGCTTCATGCTCTCACTTGTTTTTGTTTTTTTGCCCATGGCTGGCATTCTACTATTTGATCCACATCTCCAGTCCACAAAACCCCATCTTTTACAGTTTTCCTGTCACAAGAGGGTAGCAGACAATTATATACAGTGTGATAAGTTCCATATAGTAATTATTAGTGTTGCCATTAGAAGGTTCTTCAGTGCCATTTTCATATGTATGACCTGTGAGACAGGTACCACCTTACTCATTCACAACCAGGAAAGATCCAGAATTCGAATCTTGCTCTTCTCTTAAATTCCTAATATGTCAGACTTTCTACTCCACTTTCTAGTCCAATCAACTCCTTACTCTTTCTCTACATCTCCTGTCAGCTCTAACTTCCATGGAGTCTTTATCTCTCTAAGGAGTGAGGAATATTCAGAGAAAATATGTTCTGTGGGTCCTTTCCTAAGGACACAGACTAGGCCCTTTGGCCAACCAACCCAGAGGACCAATCAGGTCTAGAGGACAAGGATGGCAGTACCTCCCACCTACCTGGGGCATAGCTCAGCACCCTCACACTAGGTTCCTCAGAGGCCAGGACCTGGCACATCATGTTACGAGCAGCCTTTCCAGAACAATACAACGCCCAGCCCTTAAAGGGCTTCAGGGCACAGATGGATGATATATTAATCACAGTCCTTTTGAAGCCAGGGCTGTCCGGAAAGGCCTTCAGGATGCCAGCAGTGAGGCAGAGCATGGAGGTCAAGTTCAGAGCCCAGTAGCTGTTCACTTCAGTTGGGTCGTTTGCGTTCAGGAAGCCTTTGGAGACATCTCCTAGAGTAGCTGAAAAAGCAGACCACAGAAATAATGAAGTTCAGGCAGATCTTTCTGCTCCCTCAGCACTCCCCAAATTCTGACCCAGACGGAGAGGGGTCATCTACGAGCACTTTGCAAGGCTCTTCCCCCTTTCACCAACTGTGCAGATAGACCAGGGGACCATCACATCCTAGCTGCAGACTGAGAAGGCTCCTGGCCTAGCTGGCCAACTAGGAATGGGGGAGCTCCAGAGGCCTTTCGGGGACCTGCTGGGAGCCTCTATGTCCTGACTCCGGACGCCGCTAGAGGGTGCTGCGGAGGCGGCTGGGAAAGTTCTACAGGTGATTTGGGGAACCAGGCCCCGACATCCGGGGACCTTCCTCTGCGACGCCCCTCCTCCGTCTGCCGCTCAGCTGGGACCCCTAGGCGCTGGCGATCGCCTCGCTGCGAGTGCGCGATCCGCGGAGAGTCCGCCTCCTCCCCACCCCCGGGACGGGGGACGGGGACGGGACCGGGGGGGGGG
>NW_012282035.1:0-1365 GCF_000151885.1 Dipodomys ordii
CTTTCCAAAGTGGTTGAACAAGTTTACACTCCCACCAACAATGCAGTAAGGTTCCCTTCTGTCCATATCCCCTCCAGCATCTGTTGTTATTAGAGTTCTTGATTATAGCCATTCTAACTGGGATAAAGTGGTATCTCAATGTTGTTTTGATTTGCATTTCTTTTATGGCTAGGGAGATTGAGCATTTCTTCATTTGTCTATTGGCCATCCTTCTTTCTTCTTCCTTTTTCTTTGTGTGTACTAGTACTGGAGTTGGAACTCAGTGCTTCTCATGCTTGCTTATTTTGCTCTACCACTTGATCCACAAATCTGTTTTTCCCTTTTGTGCTTGTTAATTGAAGATAAGAGTCTCCCTTTTGTGCTTGTTAATTGATAAGAGTCCCAGGGCTGGGACTGTGACTCAGAGGTAGAGCGCTCACCTAAAACGCACAAAGCCCTGTGTTCGATTCCTTAGTCCCCCCTACACAGAAAAATCCAGAAGTGGTGCTGTGGCTCAAGTGGTAGAGCGTCAGGTTTGAGCAAAAAAGAAGCTGAGACAGTGCCTAGCCCTAGGACTGGCAAAAATAAAAAAAATAAAATAAAAATAAGAGTCTCTTGGATTTTTCCTCCCAGGTTTCCTTTATACTATAGTTCTCAGATGTCAACCTCCTGAGTATATAGCATTATAGATGTGAACCATTGGCACTTGGCTATGATTATTCTTTTTTTTAATTTATTTTATTCTAAAGATACTGTACAGGGGTTTACAGTTACATGAGTAAGATAATGAGTACATTTCTATGATTATTGTCAATACTACTTAATGAGGATTATGTATAACCAAGAAGCTAGTTGAATGCATTCATAAAATGAATACTGCTGTGAATACTTCATAAAATTTAGCATATGGATAAATATCGTAAGGCTTCCTTCTTAATTTTTACAAAAATCACTCAGCCAATGTTCTACAGCAATGTCTTATTTTTTTTAACTAAACTGTCTTCTCAGAGGACTGCATATATAACATGCAACATATTTATTTTCCATTGAAATTCTTTATTCTTCTTGTTATTCTGCTTTCTAAAGAAGTCCTTCATAAGCTTACTCTACTATAAAACTTACTCTACTATATAAGCCTCTATGTAAGCCAGGGGTTGTAGTTTATATTGCTCTTGCTTTAAAAAAATGCTTCAGCTTTGAGAAAAGGTATTTGATAATATTTATATTCACTATAATATTTTATTGTAGTTGAACTTTAAAAAGTATTTGATAATATTCATATTCACTATAACATTTTATTAAACTTTAACTTATTTTAAAAAATAAGGCAGAAATTCAACTCTGCGCCCAATTATTTTTTATTTTTTTTATTGTGAAAATACTGTA
>NW_012282036.1:0-1176 GCF_000151885.1 Dipodomys ordii
GAAGCCCTGTGATTGGTACAGGAGCACTCTGGTCCAACAGAAGCCCTGTGATTGGTACAGGAGCACTCTGGTCCAACAGAAGCCCTGTGATTGGTGCAGACATAATCCTTCATTTGCATAGTGGGCTGTACCTGGGGGCGTGGGGCAAACACGAGGGGGTTCTTGTGCCTTGTGCTGCCGGTCCCCTCCTCCGCAGGCTTCTCACCTGGTCTTGTGAGCCTCTGGGAAAACATCCCTTGCTCTCTCCATCCTGGGTATGACATCAAATCAACCAAGCCTTCTGCTGAGCAGCCATCTCTCCCAGGCCACACAGCTTACCCGCCATGCTGCCAGGGCAGCGTCCTCCCTGCCCCACTGCTGCTTCTCCTTGTGACCTGAGAGCTGGACTCCGTGCCCCGCCCATGCTGTCAGAGGCCCCGACTGGCCGGTGCGGCCCACGGTATCTACCCCACCAACCGAAGCCCCCCGGGGCCCGGGGTGAGGAGGCCTCCCTCACCCACTCACCATCTCCAGAAAAACCCAAGCAGTTTGGCTGGGTTTTCACCAGAAATCCCTGTAAGGAGATCATGTCAGGTGGAGGTGGCGGTGGGGTGGGGCGGGGTGCTGTTCCCGCCCCCTGGGGACAGTCTCCAGAGTGTATTTGAAGGGCCAGGTGGTGACCCTCGAAGCATTCTCTTCAACAGAAGCCATTTTTAGCTAGAGAAGTATGGCAAATCTATTTTCTATTAAACAAGTGAGCTGTGTAATTGTTACAGATGATAATTTTTTTCAACAGGACAGGGTATAGCTGCAAATCACGCAGATTCTATGAACAACCAGAGCTAATGAATCCTGAAGAGACTGAGGAATAAGTGGCCAGGGCTGGCGCTGGTGCTCACTGCATGGCGGTGGTGAACCGTGTCATCACGGGTGGGATGTGAGCAGAGACGTGGCCAGCGTGGCTGTCACTCCTGGGCCATGAGCGCGACACCTGTGGGGCTGCACAGGAGAGGGGTGGGTTGAAGGTGCTGCTGCGGAGATCTGGAGGTTGCTGGGGCAAAGCGAGGGCCCCCCGGCCACTGGGCCAAAGCGAGGGCCCCCCGGCCACTGGGGCAAAGCGAGGGTCCTGCCTGGCCACTGGGGCAAAGCGAGGGTCCTGCCTGGCCACTGGGGCAAAGCGAGGGTCCTGCCTGGCCA
>NW_012282037.1:0-6436 GCF_000151885.1 Dipodomys ordii
CCACTAAAGCACTTTCCAGAAGACCTCATCTGTGGTTTTGTCATTTTTCCCTTAGCCCCGATCCATTAACCTTATTCATATATTCCTAAAGGATGGTATACTATTCCTTGCATCATGGTTGGACCAACTAGAAAACTTTGCCCCAGGAGAAACGTGGGTGCCACCGACAGATGATAAAGTTGGGTCTGAAATACATATGTAGAGGTCTGTAGGAATTGTATTTCGTAAAGGACTGCTATAGTGTGTACCTAAAGTTCACCTTTGCATAGATGGGCCTCAGGCAGAGGTGACAAACAGTGCAGCCTCTGGGGCCCTGGGCGGGTTTTTGTGGTTCTGTCACTGCCCCAGGGCAGGGACCTCTGCTGGCCTAGGGGACAGCGCGCGGGGCGGGGCCAGGGCGCAGCCTTGTGCTCCCGAGTGAGTCTCAGTACAGTCAGGGCTTCTGCTGGGCAGGGCCAGCTGCTGATTCTTCCAGGCGGACACCGGGGCGGCGGAGGTGGGAAAGGGTGTGTGTGGAGGGGGGAGCCACTGGGCATATAGGTGGCGGCCGCTGGTGAGAAACACTTAGCACAGGTAACAGGGTGGCGACGACCAGAGGGAGTTCCCACTGTTGAGTTCTTAAAAGAAATGAAGACTTAGGAAAGTAGCCAGGAGGGGCTGATCCGAGTCCCTGGACGCGCCTGGAGCCCCACCCTCGGCCGGAGGAAAAGCCCCGTGGGGTGGGACGTAGTCGCTGCGGAGAAACAGAGAAGAAAAAGCACCTCTCCACCAGCTCGCACCCCTGCGCGGGGCACCCAGCCTGCGTCCGGCTCCCTCACCCAGCGAGCCGTCTCTGCCCGGCCTCCCGAGTGCCCGGCCGGCGACCTGTCCTCGAGTCCTCTCCATGGCGGCAGCCGGACCCACAGGCTCCCGGAGCGGATTCCTCTGCGGGCAGCTCCTGCTGACCCTCACGGTGAGAGCTCTCGGGGTTACCGATCACCGAGGACAGGGATCTTGGGGGTGGAGAGGGGAGAAAGGGTAAAATTGGGGTTGAGGGTGGAAGTGGAGTTGGTGGCAGGGGGGGCGGGGAGGGCCGACAGGAAGAGGTGCGTGCCCGGGGCGCCGCTCCCGCCGCTCCCGCGGGGCGGGCAGGGTGTCTGGGGACGTGTAATCAGCGCGCGCGGAGAGGGACGGGGGCGGGAGCGCGTATGCCCGTCCTAAACCGTGGCCTCCGGGGACGTGCTGGGGTGCGCTGGGTTCGCCGGGGTGCGCCGGGGTGCACCAGGGCCGCTTTACTTACTTCCCACTCTTCAAGCGCCATCCCCGAGCGCACCGCCACCCTGGCCTAAGGGCGGGGCTCAGGCCAACCCTAAGACAGCCTTTGGGCCTAAGGGAACCTAGACCACTAACCTCTGGGTTAAAAGGGTGCGCGCGCGCGCGCGCGCGCGCGTGTGTGTGTGTGTGTGTGTGTGTACTGCGGGAAGGTGGCCATTGTGGGCCCCAGCTGACCCATGGCTCTAAAGACCAAAGGTGGAAGGTGGGCGGGCTCCAAGTGACCGATGGGGTGGGCCCCATTGTTCCCTTGAGAACTTCCATGCCAGAAATGTGGCAAGGAATGGGTCCTCTGGTTTCAGGTCTCTGGTCTTTGGGGGTGAATGGACTCCTCTCTCTCTCCCTGCTTCAGTTTCTTTCTAGCTTTAAGGAACACTACAGAAAATGATCTCACCCTTGTCCCAATTTGAGGAGTCAAAGAAATGACCTTATTTGGGGCAGAGCAGCCCCAAATCCCAGGCAGGAAAGCCTAGAACCAGAAGACATGCAGGGCCCGAGGGGGTCCTGGGAGGTTGGTGGGATGGGGAGTAGCCATGGGAAGCAGAGGATCAAAGGTTTGCTTGTACTTGGCAGGATCTTCAGGAAAAGTAGCAAGGTTCGTTTCAGGAGATGCAGAATGAGGCTGAACTTAAATACCTTTTCCTCTTGAGTTTCCTGCGCTGAGATCAAGTGAATCCTAAGGATAACCGCAATGGAGAGACGCGTCCTTCTATGCCCAGTTTGCAAAGGGTTCTTAAGTAAAATTGTAAAACAGGCGCCAGTGGCTCACACCTCTATTCCTAGTTACATGAGGTCCCAAGATCGTAGTTTGAATCCAGCCTAGGCAAGCAAGTCCATGACACCTCTATCTCCAGTTATCCAATCACAAGCCAGAAGTAGAGCTGTGCCTCAGAAGGTAGAATGCTAGCCTTGAACAAAATAGAGGAGCAGACGGCTGGGAATAAGTGAATAAACTGAAATGGAGTCCCATTGCTTGGTCTTCTTCGGATTCTCAAGTTTAATGGATGAGAGTGAGGTAGAGAGGGCGGTACTTCCTGATTCTACTTGGAAGATGAAAGGCCAACTTGTTCTGAGCTCTTGTATACATTGTGTCAAGTTCTGGCAACTTTAGGTCATTGTGAGAAATGTGTAGCTGCCTGTGTGATTTAGTGAAGTTGAAGGATCTAAGGGGTGGGGCATCCTTTCTCTACCTGTTCTCAGTGTACTCTGGTAATCCTCCTCAGCCACAGATCAGCTTCTCTACACTTCCTAGTATTACACCACCTCCTACATGTCTTAACCACTCCAACCTCCTTCTGCCTAAATGCTTAACACAGCTTCTTTCCAGTCATCAGGAATCAACCCCGACAAATCCAAGGGGCATTTTTTGTTCTTCCTACAGTTTACTATTTTATGTGTGTCCCTACACTCCTCCCTTCTTATCTTTCTGAATAACTCAGAAATGATTCCCTACCAAGTTCGTTTCTCTCCATTCTTCTGTATGAGGTTAAAAAGGTACAAGACCTGTGCTCTTAATAATTTTTTAGGTGTACTGTTAACCATAAGCTTATCGTTGTACACCAGAAGTCTAGAAGTTTTTCATCCTAACAGAAACTTTATATCTACTAAACACCAATTCGCCTCAGCCCCTGGCAGGTACCTTTCTTTTCTGCTTCTGAGTTGGACTATACTCTTCCCTCTTCTCTTATATGCAGATTTCCTTGGGACTCTATTATAGGTTCTGTCCCTTGGGAATGCACATCCCTTTACTGGGCCAACTCATATGCTTTATGGCTTAAAAATAACACTCAGATGCCAACAGATCCTAAATTAAGACTGCTGTTTCAGATATCACCATTGAACAATAGATCTTTTGTAATATACTTTGCGACACAGCATTTATTATCTTTCCAAATATTGTTTTCTTTTATCATCTTCATCCTAGCACCTTCTTGCTTTTCAACTGGGAATCTTCCTTCCTTACTATTTCTCTCCATAAATCCATCATTAAGTCTCAATAAATCTTCGTTCAAAGATACTTTATGGGTGTGTTTATTTGTATCAATCACTTCTGTCTACTTGCTGCTATTGTTTCTATTACTTTGTCTACTTTGCTATATTTAATTTCATAGATGGGCAGGTATCAAATCAGAATGGATACTTGAGATGGCCCAAAGAAATATTAAAAGAGTATACAATTTTAGTAAGTACTACTTTCCTCTCCATAAAACATGTATAGTACTAGACAGAGAGCTATTTTATAATAGAAGGCATTTAATGCATGAAGATTAATATTATTATAGAAATTATTAAGTAAGAATGACTTTGAGACTATTTCACAAGGCAGAGCTTTGCCAGAAGGTAAGATTGGATCCCTACTTCATGTGGAATGCCAAACAAAACTTCTAGCATAGAACATTTAAATCTGAAATATGATACTATGTAGGATATAGAAGAAAACATTACTAATTTCTATTCATTTGAAGTCAAACTAATGATTTTATGACCCTGATTTTTAAGTCAGTTTCTTAAATTTGAGAAAATGTATGATATAAAACCACACACATTTGTATATCTTACATGGCAAAAACACAGAAATAAAAACCCCAACCAAACTGCATAAACAATGTTAAACAAAAAGAAATAAACTGAAAACATTTGCAAACCATATTTTAGAAGGCTTGTCTAATATGTAAAGAAACCTTACAATTTAGGAAGAAAAAGTCTAGCATGAAGAAGGGCATGAAATATTTCTAAAACGTTTAAATTGTTCCTTAAAATACAAAAAACGTGATAGCTTCAGTTACAATGAGAAGAGGTGAATTAAAAACTACAGTGAAACATCATTTCACACTTGGCAAACATCCAAAAGTTTGACAGCATGATGTGTAAGCAAGAATTCAGATAAATAGAAATTCTCATAAATTGCTGATGCACATAACAGAAGGATTCAAGTCTTCTATTGACTGCATACAGTCATGTCAAATGTACTGCATATAGTCATGTCAAATATAAGAAGAACTTGTCTGCCTCTTTTTTCCCTAACTCATCCATCTAATGCCTATGTATTTGTATAGTGATACTGCATTGTGTTAATTTAGGTTTTCTAGAATCTTTTAACATTTGCCAATGCTAATATCCATTGACTTCTCTTTTTTATAATGTTCCTGTCTTAAGATAACTTTTTCTATGACATTTGGATCAACTTTTTTTGTTCCAGAAAATAGTCTGCTAAGATTTTATTGGCATCATAAAATTGTAATCTAATTTAATGATGATTGATGTATCTATGTTGTTGATGTTTTTTTCCTATCTCAGATAATGGTATGTCTAACTACTTTTATGTACTGCTGGAATGTTTTTAGGTTTTACATGTTTCTTGTTAAATTGACATCCTTGGCATTCAAACATTTTATTGCATTTGAAAATGACTTCTTGGGGGGAGGCTGGGAAGGGATGTGAAGGGTAAACAAAGGAGGAGGTTGCAATGCTTGCTAAGAAATGTACGCATTATCCTGCCCATGTAATTGTAACTCCTCTGTACAGTATGTTCACAAATAAAATAAAATTAAATTAAAAAAAAAAGAAAATGACTTCTTGCCACATTTTATGAGTGGGCATGAAGATTTAAACATCTGTATTTTAGAAGTTATTTCTGCTCCTGTAACTGAATTCTTTTATTATTTATGGTACCTCTTTGGTTGGCTTGCTTGGTTTCTTAGGTAAGACCCTGACAAATGCAAACAGATGTTTAGTTTTAGCTCTTCATTTGTAATTCATATGCTCTTGCCTAATGAGTCTTCAGTGTAATATGGACAACATTTAGCGACCTGTTTGTTGCCAGTATTTCTTGTGATTTCACATTGGTGTTGTGATTATAATATATAAAAATCATATTGCAGAAATACTTGTGAATTCCTACTTTTTGAGAAAATAAGTATAATTATTGAACTTGGCCAACTGCCTTTCAGCATCTTCAGTAGAGATGACATCCACACATAAATCATGGCTTGACATTTTGAGAACAAAGAAGTGATAGGATTTTGGATCACAAGTTCATATAAAGGACAGATTACTTGAGGGTCTGGGTTATTAAGAAGAAGAACTTCTCTGAAATCATAGGTGGGCCCTGTGCTTTTTCTTTTTCTTTCCTTTGTTTTTTGAGACAACACATCAGAAGTTTATTTCTGGGTTCCGCTTTCTGCCCTTCCAATATTACCTGTATTTTTGTCAAACAGCCCATTATTATTACTATTATTTTGAAAGCTTTTTGGTGCTCTAAGAATTTTAAAGTGTGGTATCCTTTATTAGTTTTGGCATGGGAATTTCTGAATTACTTCACCTGCTTTCATTGGGAATGAAAATTGCTTTGTCTTGTTCTATTCTCTGCACTGCTCCAACTTACCATGTTCAAGTACAAAGCTGTTATGTAACTTATTTGCTTGAAACAAGCCTTTGGTTTCTGTTAGTTTGGTTTTCCATTGCTGCGACGAATACTTAAGAGAAACAGGGTAAAAGAAGGAAGAATTATTTTGGCTCAGGGTTTCCAAATTGGCTTAGGGTTTCCAAGGTTTTGGTCCATGGCCAGCTGCCTCCTTTGCTTTTAGATCTGTGGCAAGACAGAAACATCAGGGAGAAAAAAAAAATGTTGCTGAGGATAACTGCTTACCGCATGGCAGCCAGGAAACAAAGTGTCGGAAAGGGGCCTGGATAAGACAATACCCTTTAAAAACATTATTCCCTTGAACCAGGCCTTGCCTCCTTTATTTTACTACCACCCCAAATAATGCAGTCATGCCAAGAGTTTGTAAGACATTCAGACTTCTTGATTAGGCCAAATGATTGGATCCACAAGCCCAGGACTAAGCCTTCCATACTGAGTCTTCTGTTTTCATATGCAAACCATGCTGGTTTTCTTTTATCTCTAGGAAAAAGGATCCATACAGTTTGTTATTACCATTCAAAATCTGGCTGCAGCAGCACTTCTAAATCTACCTTAAATTTTTTTCCTCCTTGTGGAAGATGAATTCTATAGTCATTCTAGGTTTCTTTTTTTTTTGTCGGTCGTGGGGCTTGAACTCTGGGCCTGGGTGCTGTCCCTCAGCTCTTCAGCTCAAGGCGAGCGCTCTACCACTTGAGCTACAGC
>NW_012282038.1:0-1134 GCF_000151885.1 Dipodomys ordii
TTTTTTCTTTTTGCTTATGTGGTGCTGAGGAATCAAACCTAGGGCCTCAGGCATGCAAGGCAAGCACTCTACCACTGAGCCACCTTCCCAGCCCCCTATGTTCTGTTTTATAGCTTATACTTCCCATACTGACAATTGTCACCAAAGTGTTTGCCAGGTGGTGGTGGTTCATGCCTATAATCCTAGCTACTCAGGAGGCTGAGATCTTAGGATCATGGTTTAAAATCAGCCCAGGCAGGAAAGTATGTGAGATTCTTATCTCCAATTAACCACCAAAAAGCCAGAAATGGAGCTATGGCTCAAGTACTAGAGTACTAGACTTGAGGAAAAAAAAGCTAAGTGAGAATATGAAGCCCTGATTTCAAGCCCCAGTACACACACACACACACACACACACACAGAAAGAGAGAGAGAGAGAGAGAGACAGACAGACAGAGAGACAGAGACAGAAACAGAGAGACAGAGACAGAAATTTAACCACATCAACAATGTTTGTAAACCATTCACTAGGAAGTTGGAGTAATTTCTTACCATTCTTTTTTTTAACTTTCATGTATTATTTAGTTTTATAGACCTTTTTAGTTGAACAGGACCTCATAGATTACTTAGTGTGATCATATTTGTATTCATTTTCCAAATGAAAAGATGGAATTAAAGTTAAAGATTAATTAAAGTATTTTCAATTATTCTCCCTGAGATTATGTCTTATATTAGAAATTAAACCAGAATATACTGTTACAGTCAACACTGATCTTATTATTCATTTGTTGGGCATTTTCTATGTGCTGTGCACCACACTGTACTCAAGAAATAGGTACATTAGATCAGTTCCTCCTTTTGGGAGCCCAGTAAATCTGGAGGAGAAAAGAAATAAATGGGGAGGCAGTTATGGTAGTAAGTATTGGCAGTATAGTACATCTGTATTCAAAGATGAGGAGCTTCCATCAGAAATTCCTGGAGGGGCTGGGAAGGTGGCTCAGTGGTAGAGCGCTTGCCTTGCATGCCTGAGGCCCTGGGTTCGATTCCTCAGCACCACGTAAGCAAAAAGAAAAAAGCCGGAAGTGGCGCTGTGGCTCAAGTGGTAGAACGCTAGCCTTGAGCTGAAGAGCTGAGGGACAGTGCCCAGGCCCAGAG
>NW_012282039.1:0-1870 GCF_000151885.1 Dipodomys ordii
CGGAAGTGGCGCGGTAGCTCAAGTGGTAGAGCGCTCGCCTTGAGCTGAAGAGCTGAGGGACAGCGCCCAGGCCCAGAGTTCAAGCCCCACGACCTACAAAAAAAAAAAGGAAATGCTTTCAAATGCAACAACGTTATTCTTACCTTCTTTGTTTTTCTAAACTGAAGTCCTCTCTCTAGGTGCCGGATATCCAGGTATTCTGGATTTTGAGTGTTCAGATCAGTGACAATATCTGCCCATCTGTTCAGAAGAAAGAATGCAGCACAACTTTCTTTAGGTCCAAAGTACAATTCTAACTGAACTTTTCACAAAGACAAGTGCTGGTGGCTCATGCCTATAATCCTAGCTAGTGTGGCTACAATCCCATTTAAATACCACTAGAGTACCTGTCATAAATTTCAACTCCAGATAATAATACATGAAGCAAAGGTAGGAAGACTGGTCCAAGGCAACCCAGGTGAAAGTGAGAGACTCTATCTAAGAAAATAAAAGCAAAAGGGGCTAGGGACATGGTTCAAATGGTAACGCACCTGTCTGGCAAGCAACAGACCTTGAGTTCAAACTCAAATATTGTGAAAAAGAAAAGACTGGAAAGGAAGGAGAAAGAGGAATGGAAATATAAGACCTCTGAGAGAATGTAAATTTGTAATTAAAGAGAGATTTGGCACATGTCCACAGACTAGCAGAGCCCAGATTTTTATGATGTCACTTCTCCCCAAGAAAACATGAATTCTATAGATTCCATCCTGTTCGAATTCTGTTTCTGATTCAACAGGCTTTTTTGTTTTTAGCAGAAAATGGCAGATTCCAAAATTGTGATGGCAAAGCAAAAATTCTTGAAATGAAGAGAGAGATACAAAGAATTCTGCCTACTTCTATTTATGTGGAACTCAAGAACTACCAAAGTAAATCTATGATGATGGAAATCAGAATACAGGTGGTCTGTGGCTGGACAGAAATGGAGAAGGAGGGCACTAGAGTAATGAAAATATGCTGTATTGTGATTGGAGTGACAATTACAAAGATATATATATATATAAAACATATATATCTCAAAACCCATCTAATTACACAATTAAGATCTGTGAACCTCAGTACACCTAACACTGACCTTGATTTTTTTTTTAAAGGAAAGCTACTATAATAACATACTTTTTACAGTGAATTGCAGGATGTTTCCTACTGGACTCTCCAATCAAAATCCAATATTCCACTTCCTGGGGTGAGAGGGGACCCCTGCTAAACATGAAAATAAAAATCTTAATAAAGGTCATGCACTTGACTAAAAGCTTTCAACTATCTATTAGTAAACAGTACATGAAAATGTACTCAATGATAGCATTCATTAATGTAGAATAGACACTGGGTGAAATTAAAGAGAAGTAGTGAATTTAACTCTTAATTTCGCATTGAAAATCTTGGGCTAAAAAAAGTTTTCATGCACTTCCATCAGATCCTTGGACGAAAAAACAACATATGGCATTCTTCCCTTTTAACTATGCATCTAAGACATTTCAAAGGGGATCCTAAAAATATAACCCTAAATCAAGGGTTTCCCCTAAAGGAGGAACACACAGATCCCTGAAAGTTCTCCCTCAAATAGGTTTGGAATGGAAAATAAGGAGTTTGCGTAATTTTTTTAAATTTCAATTTCAGGTGGTTCTTAGGTACCGGCACTGATGAGGAACTTTTTTTTTTTTTTTTGTTGCTGGTCCTGGGGCTTGAACTCTGGGCTTGGCCACTACCCCTCAGCTCTTCAGCTCAAGGCAAGCACTCTACCACTTGAGCCATAATGCCAATTCTGGTTTTCTAGTAGTTTATTGGAGATAAGAGTCTCACGGACTTTCCTGCCCGGGCTGGCTTTGAACCG
>NW_012282040.1:0-2320 GCF_000151885.1 Dipodomys ordii
AAAAAAAAAAGAGATGTACTCATTACCTTGCTCATGTAATTGTAACCCATCTGTACAGTATTTTCACAATTTAAAAAAAAAAAAGGCGGGATGGATGGGGGTGGGGTAGGGAGGAATGGGGAGAGGAGGGTGTAATTCTAGTCTGTAATCCTAGCTACTTGGGAGGTAGAGATTTGGGGGATCATAGTTCAAAGTCAGATCAAGCAAAAAGCTAGTTAGAGGGGCTGGGAAGGTGGCTCAGCGGTAGAGTGCTTGCCTTGCATGCATGAGGCCCTGGGTTCGGTTCCTCAACACCACATAAGCAAAAAGAAAAAAGCCAGAAGTGGTTCTGTGGCTCAAATGGTAGAGTGTTAGCCTTGAGCTGAAGAGCTGAGAGACAGCGCCCAGGCTCAGAGTTCAGGCCCCATGACCGGACCCAAAAAAAGAAAAGAAAAGCTAGTTAGACCCCATCTCAACCAATAGCTGAGAGGGTGACACATATTTCTCATCCTAGCTCTTCATAAGAGCTAAATAGGAGGATCATGGTGGAGACTAGTCTGAGCAAAAATGTAAAATCCTATCCAAAAAATAGTTAAAACAAGCTGGACACAGGTGGTTTATGCTCAGGAGGCTGAGATCTGAGGATAACTAGCCAGAGCAGAAAGTTGATGAACCATTCAAAAACCAGAAGTGGAGCTGTGGCTCAACGTGTAGAGAACTAGCCTTAAGCAAAAGAGCTCAGGGGCAACACCTACGCCCTGAGTTCAAGCCCTACGACCACCAACTACAGCTAAAACAAAAATGGTCAAGGTGTACCTTAAGTGATAGAGCACTTGCCTAGCAAACACAAGGCTCTGAGTTCAAACCCTAGTTGCTACACACACAAAAAGTAGGCGTTAGAACTGGAATATCAACACCAGTGACTCACTGACCTTAATGTGCATGAGAGCTATTTGAAGCATGGTTACATACAGATTATTGGTTCCACCAAAATTTCTGATTCAGTGGGCCTTGGTGGCCCAAGTGTTTTGTTTCTGCCAAGTTTCCAGGGACTTCTGCAGCTGATAGTAGAAACATTGCTAAGGGTGATGATTTCTATCTGATGCATGCAACAGATGTGTCAGGGGACAGAAAAGACCACAGAGGGAAGCAGAGTCCAGCTGTGTTCCTACTACCTTTCTGTTCTTTCTCCTGCCACATTTGGGCTCCTGATTTACAATCTGTGTGACATCTCTGCAGCCTTATTTGGCTTGTGAGTCATTCCTTGCAACATAAAATTCTGCCTGGGGTAATGATAAAGGACAGTACCCTCTTCTCCCAACAATGTTGACCAGGTTCATGATCCCAATCATTATTCCATCCTACTCTGGGAACTAGCTGTACAGGTTACTATGCATCTTCCAACATCTTTCTCAGAGTTCCATATATAAACATATGTGAGGGGCTTACAAAAATTAAAACATCCTGAATTGAGATACAGATTTTGCTCTTGAAATATCTGTAGCTGGTGGCTCATGCCTATAATCCTCACTACTCATGAGGCTGAGATCTGAGGAGCACAGCTCAAAGCCAACCCAGGCAGGAAAGTCATCTCCAATAAACTACTCAGGAAAGACCAGAAGTGGAGCTGTGGCTCAAAGTGGTAGAGTTCCAGCCTTGAGCAAAAATGCTCAGAGACAGTGTCCAAACTCCAAGTTCTAGCCCTACCACTGACAAAAACAAAAACCAGATGAAAGTTTACTTCTGGTTCACATAACAAACCCAAGTTGGGTAAACCCAACTGGTAAGGTTGTTTCATTCTTTAAGGTCATCTTAGAACCCAAGTGTTGCATCCTTGAAGGTACCCTTCGCCATGGTTTCCAGTGTGGTTCCCACCATGCCTGGATTCCAGGAAAGGAAAGAGTGAGAACAAGGAGGGATTTTTTTTTTCTTTTTTGGAGTGCCAGTCCTGGGGCTTGAACTCAGGGCCTGTGTGCTTTCCGAGTTTTTTTGTACTCTAGATTAGCACTCTACCACTTGAGCTACAGGTCCACTTCTAGATTTTTTTTTCAGTGGTTAGAGAGAAGTCCTACAGACAGGCCCAATGCTGGTGGCTCAGGAGGCTGAGATCTAATGAGCTTGATTCAAAGCAGGCTTATCTCAAATTAACCAACAAAGCCAGGCACTGGTGGCTCAGGCCTGTAATCCTAACTACTCAGGAGGCTGAGATCTGAGCATCATGGTTCAAAGAAAGCCTGGAACAAAGTTCACAAGACTCTTTTCTATCATTAACCACGAGAAAACTGGAAGTGGCTCTGTGGCTCAAGTGGTAGAGGACTATCCTTGAGCTGAAGAGCTGAGG